>NW_027663833.1:5000-72500 GCF_964034855.1 Anser brachyrhynchus | reverse complement strand
GAGTGATGCTGCTACCTTCCCAGTACTAGTGATTCTGTCATGTCTAGTCATTTGTGGATTGGTTGTGATCAACAGAACACCAAGACATTCTCTCTATCATGATTTATTTGTAGACATGGAGCCTGCCATTAGGACAACGCAGTGTAGACACTGTCATCAGGAAAATGCAGTAGCAGTATGTCTACTGTCATCACACTAGTCTTCTGAGCTAAGGACTGAATGCTATGATGGTGTTTTACATACTCAGTGAGCTTGCCTACACCTGTGTATGGGCAGGCCATGTGCCAAATTCATACGTTCACATCCCTTACAGAAGTGCAGTTCTGCCCATATAAGTGGCAACACATGCACACAGAGAAAATTATATTGTTTTTTTCTTCTCCCCATGTGGAAAATTAATAAAGTCTGCAGAAATTCAAGTGACATTTGTGTATTGCTTTTTTTTTTTTTTTTTGAGTCTCAGTAGAACAGCCAACTTTGGCTGTTCTCATTTCGTATTTTGACCTGAACAACCTGAACTCTGCTTGGGGTTTTCCATTTTTCATTGTTTAAAGTTAATATCTAAATAAGTATGAGCTTTTTCCAGAGGACCTGACGGGATTAACATTAGATCATATTGAACAGTACAGAAAACTAGTTTTTCTAGAGAATATCTAACAAGGAACATTCTTATGTGCATTTATAGATAAGGTAATTTAAACTAGTATGGACTGAGAGTCCCTTGAATTTTAAGCTGTATATTTTTATCAGTGTAGACTTCTGGAGAATAGACTCTTGTTCAAAGAAACAAGCTTGTTCTGTTTAAACAATAACCTTTCCAAAACTTTTTGATTTTAACAAACACAAAATTATTCACTTAAATTCTTAATAAGGGTGTCAGGATAGAAAGTCATACAGACAACAGTATTACTAATAAAATTCTTCCCTAGAAATAAACTATGCATCATTCATGACTTAAAAGAGCTCATATTAAAATGTTAATGGATTAGATTAACTTGTGTAACATTTCATGCTTTAAAAACATAATTTTATGGTGAATTTTAGTCCACTTTTTTATTATTATTATTATCAGAAATCTGTAAGTAATTTGACTTATTTTCCTTTAGAAATGTCAATAAAAATAAAAATTAATAAAAAATAAAAATATATAAAAATAAATTAAATCTATGCTTGTGACAGCCATTGTTTGTGTTTGTATCCCTTGTTTTGTATCCCTTGTTTCTGTGGGTCACCAGCAAATGAGCCTGGAAATTCACAGACCTGGGCCTTTGTGCTTATTCTTAAAGGTTGAGAAAGCTAGGAGGAACATCTTGTAGAATATCTTGCTACCTGCAGCCTTCACTAATAAGAAACCAAAGTCATTAACTAAGGACTGATTGTCAGGTTAAATGATTCAAATAGAAAGGATGGCATTGATTTAATATTCCAAAGCTAACAATAAGTTAAACTCAATAAACGAGGACAATTTGTCCAGGTTTCTTTTTTAACATTGTTTAAAAGATCTCCAATGTAAAGAAAGATAGATAGTCAAGATTCAAATTTCAAATTTGTGGTGGATTTCGACTTTTTTTTTTTTTGTCACACATGTATTAATGATTTTTTTATTATTATTTTTTTTTTTTTTCAGGCTGTGACAATCTTCTGTCACATTGCTGGAGAAATAAGAAGAAAACAAAAAATTGGAGGCAGCATAGAATGAACTCAAAACTCTCAGGGAGTTGGAATTTTATAAGTCTTCCTGGGGAGGATGAATTGGTAAGCAAAGGGCAGGTGAGATGGTCAAAGGTGAATATAAATAAATGGGATGGGTCCACAATTTATCATTTGGCTATCATCTGTACATACATGGTATCTGTCCATCCATCTTTTCCTCGGATCTGGCTACCCTGTTTGTATATCCAGAAAGATAGGATGAATCAAAGGAAAAGACATAAGCTTGTAAATAAGTGTCTACTCTTTCTTATGCTAATCCTCTCCTGGGTCTCAATTAGTATATACCCTGAGTAACAGGATAACTGCATAATAACATTTAGCTACTATCACACTTAGAAATCACTAAAGTCAGTCAGCTCATTAGCCCCAAATCTTTTAAGACAACAGTTCTTTGTAGAAAGACTAGCACTGAAAATTCTCTAAGAATGAACACAGATGAGCAGGCACCAAAGCTGAAATTAGAGGCTGTAGTCTTTTCTAAGACTACATTTTCTAATGTTTTTATAAAACATTGCTGCAGAAACTTATTAATTTTTGAAGATCTTTGTCTGTTATTTTGAATTTGAAATGGTATTTAGCCATTTTATATAGACAGGTGAACTATCTTTAATAATCCAACCTTACTAGGATCTCAAATATTCAGAAGTTTTCCCAAGTGTTCTACCTGGAAAATATTTTAGTTCTAATCAATCATTTTCATTTGTCATTAACAGCTCATTATTGGAAATAGCATAATTTCAAGTTAAAAGATATGTAGAATGAAAATAATTTCATTTTCCATTTTCAAAATGGCAAAACAGAAGGTTTCAGCATTATTACTATTCCTCAATTCCAAACTCAAGGTAACAGCCAATTTTCTACAAATTATATAGATGTATACAAGCTAGTTTTGTTAAAAACAAAACCAAATACACTTAATTTTGATCCCTACTGAAAATATTTTCATTGTCTTGATCTGGAGTAGAGTAAAAATATACTTCATACAAAATTATTGTTTAACTTGCCAATTCACTAGCCAACTGCCTTGACTATACGATATTAGGAAGTTCATCAGGCTAGGAAGCCTGTTCATGTCAGGTTTTTGGTTATTATTAACACAAAGATATTACAACTGTTTCTACAACAAGCCTCTTCGTAAAATCACAGAATCACAGAATCGTCTAGGTTGGAAGAGACCTCCAAGATCATCTAGTCCAACCTCTGCCCTAACACTAACAAGTCCTCCACTAAACCATATCACTAAGCTCTACATCTAAACATCTTTTAAAGACCTCCAGGGATGGTGACTCAACCACCTCCCTGGGCAGCCCATTCCAATGCCTAACTACCCTTTCAGTAAAGAAGTTCTTCCTAACATCCAACTTAAACGTCCCCTGGCGCAACTTTAGCCCATTCCCCCTCGTCCTGTCACCAGGCACGTGGGAGAATAGACCAACCCCCACCTCTCTACAGCCTCCTTTAAGGTACCTATAGAGAGTGATGAGGTCTCCCCTGAGCCTCCTCTTCTCCAGGCTAAACAACCCCAGCTCCCTCAGCTGCTCCTTATAAGACTTGTTCTCCAGACCCCTCACCAGCTTCGTTGCCCTTCTCTGGACTCTCTCGAGCACCTCCATGTCCTTCTTGTAGCGAGGGGCCCAAAACTGAACACAGTACTCGAGGTGCGGCCTCACCAGAGCCGAGTACAGGGGGACAATCATCTCCTTAGACTTGCTGGCCACACTGCTTCTTATGCAAGCCAGGATGCTGTTGGCCTTCTTGGCCACCTGAGCACACTGCTGACTCATATTCAGCCAACTATCAACCAGTACTCCCAGGTCCTTCTCCGCCAGGCAGCTTTCCAACCACTCATCTCCCAGCCTGTAGCGCTGCTTGGGGTTGTTGCGCCCCAGGTGCAGGACCCAGCACTTGGCCTTGTTGATCTTCATGCAGTTGACCTCAGCCCATCGGTCCAGCCTATCCAGATCCTCCTGCAGAGCCATCCTTCCCTCGAGCAGATCGACACACGCACCTAACTTGGTGTCATCTGCAGACTTACTGAGGGTGCACTCGATCCCCTCATCCAGGTCATCAATAAAGATATTAAAGAGGACCGGCCCCAGCACTGAGCCCTGGGGGACTCCACTAGTAACTGGCCTCCAACTGGATTTGGCTCCATTCACCACAACTCTTTGGGCCAGGCCATCCAGCCAGTTTTTAACCCAACAAAGCGTACGCCAGTCCAAGCCCCGAGCAGCCAGTTTCTTGAGGAGAATGTTGTGGGAAACGGTGTCAAAAGCCTTGCTGAAGTCAAGGTAGACCACATCCACAGCCTTCCCTTCATCCACCAAGTGCGTCACTTGGTCATAGAAGGAGATCAGGTTCGTCAAGCAGGACCTACCTTTCATAAACCCATGCTGACTGGGCCTGATCGCCTGGTTGCCCTGCAAGTGCCGCGTGATGACACTCAAGATAATCTGCTCCATGAGCTTCCCTGGCACTGAGGTCAAACTAACAGGCCGATAGTTCCCTGGGTCTACCCTCCGGCCCTTCTTGTAGATGGGCGTCACGTTTGCTAGCCGCCAGTCAACTGGAACCTCCCCTGATAGCCAGGACTGCCGATAAATGATGGAAAGTGGCTTGGCCAGCTCCTCCGCCAGTTCGCTCAGTACCCTCGGGTGGATCCCATCCGGCCCCATCGACTTGCATACATCCAAGTGTCGTAGCAGGTCGCCAACCATTTCCTCATGGATAGAGAGGGCCACATCCTGCTCCCCATCCCCTTCCACCAGCTAAGGGTACCAGGTATCCAGAGAACAATCGGTCTTGCCGCTAAAGACTGAGGCAAAGAAAGCATTGAGCACCTCAGTCTTTTCCTCATCTTTTGTAACTAAGTTTCTCCCCGCATCCAGTAAAGGATGGAGATTCTCCTTAGTCCTCCTTTTTTGCGTTGATGTATTTGTAAAAACGTTTTTTGTTATCTTTAATGGCAGTAGCCAGATTGAGCTCCAGATGAGCTTTGGCCTTTCTAATTTTGTCCCTGCACAGCCTCGCAACATCCTTATAGTCCTCCTGAGTAGCCCGCCCTCTTTTCCAAAGATTGTAAACCCTCCTTTTTCTCCTAAGCTCGAGCCACAACTCTCTGTTCAGCCAGGCCGGTCTAGTTTTGCGTCGGCTCGTCTTTGGGCACGTGGGGACAGACCGCTCCTGAGCCATTAAGATTTCCTTCTTGAGGAGTGCCCAGCCTTCCTGGACTCCTCTGCCCTTCAGAACCTCCTCCCAAGGGACTCTGCCAACCAGTGTCCTGAACAGCTAAAAGTCAGCCCTCCGGAAGTCCAATACAACGGTTTTACTGGTCCCCTTCCTGACTTTGCCAAGAATAGGGAACTGAACCATTTCGTGGTCACTCTGCCCGAGACAGCTCTCGACCACCACATCTCCCACCAGTCCTTCACTGTTCGTGAACAGAAGGTCTAGCGGGGCACCTCCCCTGGTAGGCTGTCTAACCAGCTGCATCAGGAAGCTATCTTCCACGCTCTCCAGAAACCTCCTAGACTGCTTTCTCTGGGCTGTGTTGTGCTTCCAGGATATGTCTGGGAAGTTGAAGTCCCCCACGAGAAAATATATCTTACTTTCGAAAGTTTGTACTAGGATTTCACAGACTAAGATAATGAATATCTGGTCCACAAAGGTTTCACTGAGAACTGAGGTTTAAGTTCCCATTGGTTATAACTACATAATTTCCCAAAGATGATCAAAGGATTACAGTCTTATCTGCATAACCCATCTGACCCCTGGTCATGTAGAGAGCTCTCTGGAAGTCTTTGTAAAGCACCCAGGCATGCATCTTGAACACACCACTGGTAAGCTCATGGTATGGTGAAGGTAGACTGGACTACATCTTTTCTGGAGAATATCTCCAGAGTGTCCACATGAGGACACATAAGTCTGGGTTAGTTGTTTATCGGTATATTGGTTATATATTGGTACTGAATATACTCATAGTACCCATTGGAGATGGGTCTAGGTGTCTAGCTTCCATAGAAAAATATACTCACTACTGTAAGTAAACATTTAGTTACAAGTCTTCTGGAGCAATTGTCATGCTTCCACTTACTGGGGTAACAAAAAAGACTTATTATCATTTTATTTGTGGAATTGTTCCAGTTAAGAAAAAGATAAGACAAAAATGGTAGAGTTTATATGATCTTGTATGAGGGGAACTTTTTCCTCCTAACAGATAATCTTATTTCATATCATAAGATGGGAAATCAAAGATCAATTCACTTAAAGGACCAGTTCCAAACACAATAGTTGACATGCCCTGACACTAACTCCTAGTTACTCATGTTTTAGTCTTCTTAAAATGGAATCACTTTAGATTTCTTATCTGTATTGCCTTAGTTTTTGTTATGTTGTGTGTATTGTGGGAGACTGAGAGAGAGAGGGAGAGACAGAGCTGGTCATGTACAAAATGATTCTAAATTGCAGATGTCTTTCTAGTCCAAAACTTACTAAGATTTGCTTAATATGACTTTGTGCACATTTAAACACTTACATTGTTATGTTAAGGTTTTGTGTTTTTTAAACGTCTGTTTTGTTTCTTCTCCTTTTCTCCTATATGTCTTTAATGAATAGATTATGATGGTCAGTCTGTAATGCCATGAATGAAAGATTTAGGACCACTAATCTTAAGAACACTGCTTGGCGCCAGTAGACAAACAATGCACTCCCCAACTTGTTATCTCAGCCATAATAAGCTTTCACTTCTTACCCGCTTTCAAAGTCTGTCAGTTCACCAGTGTACTCCAGCAAGTAGGAGGCACAATCTTCTCCTCAAGAAGGTGTTTCACATTTCCCAATATTCTTGTGTACTACTTTATAATATCTTTGTTCTGCATCAAAACTGAAATGTTTAAATTTGTAAAGCGTGAGCTGGTACAAGAAGGAATTGACCTCTATCAAGGCTTTGCAATTAAACACAGCATATTCTTAATACGAATTTTAAGAGTTACAGGTAAATTATGGTATCATGGCTTAGTTTTAAATTATTAACTATTTAGAACCTTCATTCTCAGGAATAACCTTTACTAAAAAAAATAACTTGATAGAGAGCAAGGGAACAATATAATGTGAATGTATGTTCTCAGCTATAAAGTTTCCTCACCTTTTTATATAGCTGGAACAGAACAGACACCTTGTAAAAAAGGTATGTCAAAATAAATTTTGTGCTCCTGTCTCACAAGCTGCCAAAAAACCCTTACATGAATCAAAGTGATTGAAGGTATAGCAATGCTTCTGAGATGATCAGAAGCCTGTGCACATGAAATAATGTACTTCTTAAATGGTTTTGTGACAAATCATTGAATGGTCATGTGTTTTAAAAAGAGTTTTCTTGCAAATATGTACATTGAAGGGGAACAACACTGATATTGTGTTTCTAAAATTTTGACTTCACTCAACTGCTGTACTAAACCGAAGCATAAAGACAGGGTATTTAGTGCTAGAAACTGCAGCTGTACTTGACTAAATACAAGATGTTTAATATTTATGTGAGAGGTGTTAAGTGAATAAATAACATTCTACAAACCAATTCAAGACTTTGACTAATGAAAACTGGAGACTTCTTTGACCAGTCAGTCTCTTGTAATGGCATTCCTTTTGGTTATTGAAGACTCCAGAATTGTCAAAAATTGGGTAATAAAAGTGCCATATATTTATGAAAATTCAGAAAAGAAAAAAAAGAAAAAAAAAAGTAATCTGGTTTTATTATTCCTGTGAAAAAATGCTTCTATGAAAATTTAAAAAAATGTATTTACAACTCAAATTTTAAAAAAAAGAACACCACAAATTATTATGTTGACAAATGAGTGCAGGAAACTTAAGGAAACTTAAAGCTCCAGAGCTTTAATTGAGAATTGCTTTGCTTATTTTAATCTTAAATTATTTTTAAATCACATTCATCTGAAAATCACAACAGAACTGCAGACAAAATTCCCAAGTATCAATAAATTATTTACCATAAAATGCATAAAATATAACTGTGTATAGTCAGTCATATCCAGTTTAAGTCAACAGAATGGACAAAAAGAATGAAAGAAGAATTTGGCACATATATATATATTCACAGCATCAACAGATTATGGTAAGTATAGATACATGTGAAATATTTCCTGATCAAACTGATAAACAGCTCTACATTTCTCACTGTTGTCATTGCAGAACATATGGTTATGATTCAAGATGTTGCTATAGGATTGTACTAAGACCTTTTCAGATTTTAAAGTAAAAGCTGAGACATTCATTTCAGACTGATATCTACACCACTTAAGCACTTGTTATTTGCACTGAAATGGTATCAGAGTAAACAATACAAAAATAAATATTTACTCATTTAAAATAGAAGACACTCAAACACTCTTCCAGACAAAAAAATACAAAATAAAAAAGAGTAACTAATGTAAAAAAAAATAAAATAAAATAAAATGATGTATTGTCTAAAGATATAATTTATTTTAATTATACTTGAGATCTCAGATTTACATTTGGACTACTGTAAAATTTCATTATAACTCCATTTCATTATGCAAACCTGTGTAATATATACATAGATAAAACTGAATCCAAAAATGTGTATATAAATTGAGGCTAAATTGTAATTTATTTATTTTTTTTACTTAGTTTTTTAATAGCCATCTCTAGGTGGTCCTTCCTGAGCAGCGGGGTTGGGCCAGATGATCTCCAGAGGTCTCTTCCAACCTCAACAGTCCTGTGATTCTGTGAAATTCTTTGAGTGTTTTTGTTTGTTTGTTTGTTTTTAATTTAAATAAAGACAGTTTGATTTCAGATGTGCCTCAAAAAAATTTACTTTTCCAATGTGCCTCAGGACACATAGTTCCCATTACCAGCAAAAACAATCTGTTTGTGATCTCTACTTAAACTTAACAGTTTAGGTTTGGAAATCTCACTAAATAGGTAAATTACAAAAAGACAAACAAAATATTTCTTATTCGTGTCTTCATCATGGCAGGTATTCCCCTGTTACACTTAGCTTGTCAAAGGTCTTTAGAGAAGCTTTCATATTGTGTGCTGCCTTAGGTTGCATATACATTCACATCCAAAATCTGAAAACAGAAAATGACTTTTCAATGAAAAAAAAAATGAACAATTAAATTTAAAAGTATGTAAAATATATTTACAGCCAACTCAATGAAAATTGTCGTTTATTTAAAATTCTTCACTATGGCCTCCCCTGAGCAACTTTTTCCTTGTTTTGCTATTTCAAGCTTCCTTCATCTCCATTTTCTATTTTCATTCTCTAAAGTGTTGTGGTTTTATTACATTACTTTTGACTTGAGATTTAATTTTCAGCAATGATTTTTCTGTCACTTGTTCTTAACCATTATATCAAGTGTCACAGTCCTTTAATTAAAACCATGATTGCTACTCACCCTGAGCCACAGAGGAAAGTTGCGTAGCAGCAACTGGAACACAAAGTTAGGAAGGAATTTTTTTTTTTTTCTATACAAATGAGTATTCTTCTGGAGTTACAATATCACTCTGATTTTGCCTCTTTTGTGTAGTTTCTTTTCTGTTCATTGATTGTTGCTGCTCTTAGTAATGTAAGTGGAGGAAGATGCCATTAACAGGGCTCAGCAAGTGAAACAGCAGCAATTTTGGAAGTAGCGGAATTCTCAGCCCATCTATTGAAATGAGTTTTTCAAATGGAAGCCAGGGCAAAGCCCTGTGGAGAGCCTGGAGCAGGAATTACTATGATAGCTATTTTAGAATGAGCAGCAGGAAAGGGCAAAAAAGGAGACATCAACTGGTTGCCCAAGCTCTATTAACCAAATATCTACCCAGATCACCTTCCCTAGCATTACCATTAAATGTCATTGAACCAATACTGGAGTGAATGCTAATCTTCTCCAAAAGTAGAATTTTATATGATGATAACTGATTAAGTTTTCAACTCTTGCTGAGTAGTAGTTGAAAATTCAAATGATTGTAGGGATTTCATGAAGAGTTAATGTAATTTGATTATAACTGAAAGCTGTAAAGAAGAAGGCCTTTGACACAGTCTCCCATAATACTGTCCTGGAGTAGCTGGCAGCCCATAGTATGGACAGCTACACTCTTTGCTGGGTTAAAAACTGGCTGGATGACTGGGCCCAGAGAGTGGTGGTGAATGCAGTGAAATCCAGCTAGCGACCGGTAACAAGTGGTGTTCCCTAGGGGTCAGTGTTGGGGCCTATTCTCTTTAATATCTTTCTTGATGATTTAGATGAGGGAATTGAGTGCACCCTCAGTAAGTTTGCAAACACCAAGTTTGGGGAAGTGTTGATCTGCCAGAGGGTAGGAAGGCCCTGCAGAGGGACTTGGACAGGATGGGTCAATGGGCAGAGGCCAAAGGGATGAGGTTCTACATGGGCAGTCAAAAGGGACTTTAGGGCTTTGGAACAACTGGTTAAAGGATCAGGGCCACAGGTTGTGTTTGCCTCTGTCCTTCCAGTAGCAGGGATCAACATCGACAGGCAGACTCCACTCATCAATACATGTCTCTGAGACTGGTGCCACCTGCAAAACTTTGGATTTCTTGATCACAGGAAGGTCTACATGACACCAGGCCTGCTGGCACCAGATGGGATGTGCCTCTCTCAGAGGGGGAAAAAGATTTTTGCCCTGGAGTTAGCAGGGCTGATTGATACGGCTTTAAACTAGAGTGGAAGGGGGAAAGGGAGAAAACCAGGCCTGCTGATGATAATCTATGGGATGGTATGCCAAAATCAGAGGGACTGTGTGCCAGTGAGGTCCTTTGGTCTGCTCCATGAGGCGCTGCGTACAATGAGGCACATCTGAAGTACTCCTACACAAATGCACGCAGCATGAGGAATAAGCTAGAGGAGCTAGAAGTCTTGGCCCAGTCCCAGAGCTACAATATCACCAACATAAACGAAACCTGATGTGATGGCCTGTGTGGAGCTTGCAGTTGGCAATGACAAGGTTGAGAGCCTCTGGGTAAGGATTAAGGGACAAACAAATAAAGGGGATATTGTCATGGGAATCTATTACAGACCACCAGCCAGGATGATGACACTGATGAATCATTCTTTGAGGAACTAAGAAAGACCTCAAGATCGACTGCCCTTGTCCTTACGGGGGACTTCAACTTGCCAGACATTAACTGGGAATATCACACAGCCAACACAACCAGGTCCAAGAGGATCTTAAAGCACCTCGATGATAACTTCTTGGTGCAGGTGCTAAGGGAGCCAACTAGGAAAGGTGCCCTCCTAGATATGTTCCTTGAGAACAGAGAGGGTCTTGTGGGCGATGTGGCAATTGGCAGCGGTCTTGGTCATAGTGACCATGAATTGGTTGAGTTTAAAATTTTTGGTAACAGGAGGAAAACTGCCACCAAAACTTCAGCCCTGGATATGGGGAGAGCAAACTTCAGGCTGCTCAGGGAACTAGTTAGTAAGGTCCATTGGGAAACTGCTTTTGAAAGTGTTGGCATCCATCAGTGCTGGTCAGTCTTTAAGCACTGCCTCCTAAAACACGGGATCAGGCAATTCCGAAATATCAGAAGACAAGAAGGCAGAGCAGAAGGACGTCCTGGCTCACCAGAGATCTTCTTTTGGAGCTTAGGCATAAAAAGAAAGTGAATGGCTACTGGAAGCAGGGTCAGGCAATGTGGAAGGACTACAGGGACACTGTTTGCCCTTGTAGGAAGAAAATTTGTGCAGCCAAAGCCCAGTTAGAGTTGAAGCTGATCAGGTCTGTGGGAGACAATAAAAAAGACTTTTTAAATATGTGATCAGAAAAAGGAGGACCAGAGAAAACACAGGTACACTACTTGATGGGCATGGTCAACTCACAAAAACATAGGCAAAGCAGCGATGTTTAACGCCTTCTTTCTCTCCATCTTCAATGTTGATGATGGGCTTCAGGAACCTGGGTGCCTTGAGCTTGAAGACTGTGATGGTGGGAATGCTAAATTCCCAGCCAACCCCGGATGTGTGCAGGATTTGCTGCTCCACCTGGATCCGTACAAGTCCATGGGTCCGGATGGGATTCATCCCAGGGTGCTCAGAGAGCTGGCTGATGTCACTGCAGGACCTCTCTCAATTATTTTTCAATAGTCTTGGGCATCTGGAGAGGTCCCAGTTGACTGGAAGATGACAAATGTTGTGCCAGTTTTCAAGAAGGGCAAGAAAGAAGACATTGGCAACTATAGGTCTGTCAGTGACTGGTAAAAGTATGGAGAAGATTACCCTGGGAGTTATTGGAATGCACCTGGGGGACAATGTAGTCATTGGTCACAACCAACACAGGTTCACAAGGGGTAGTCCTGCTTAATAATTTTGATTTCCTTTAATGATAAGATCACCCATCTAGTCAATCAAGGGAAGCCAGTCAATGTAATCTTTTTGGATTTAAGTAAAGCTTTTTTTACAGTTTCTCATAAGATTCTACTGGACAAAATGTCCAGCATACAGCTAGAAAAAACATCATACGATGAGTGAACAGTTGGCTGTCAGGTGGGACTCAAAGGGTTATGGTAAATGGGGCCATATCAGGCTGGTGACCAGTCACTAGTGGGGTCCCCCAGGGCTCCATTTTAGGGCCAGTTCATTTCATTGTTTTCATAAACAGTTTGGAGGTAGGACCAGGAGGTGTTTTGAGCAAATTTGCTGATGATACTAAACTGGGAGGAGCTGTTGACTTTGTCGAGGACAGAAAGGCCTTGCAGAGAGACCTGGACAAATTGGAGAGCTGGGCAATCACCAACCGCATGAAGTTTAACAAGAACAAGTGATGGATTATGCACCTGGGAAGGGGCAACCCTGGCTATACATACAGACTGGGCAATGAGACACTGGAGAGCAGCCCTGCAGAGAGGGATCTGGGGTTTTGGTTTATAGCAGGTTGGATATGAGAAAGGAGTGTGCCCCGGCAGCCAGAAGGGCCAATTGTACCCTGTGGTGCATCAAGTACAGCATTGCCAGCTGGTCAAGGGAAGTGATTGCCCCTCTCTACTTTGCGCTGGTGCAGCCTCACCTCGAGTACTGTGTGCAGTTCTGGGCACCACAGTACAAAAAGGACGTAAAACTGTTGGAGAGTGTCCAGAGAAAGACTATAAAGATGGTGAAGGGCCTAGAGGGGAAGACATATGAGGAGCAGCTGAGGTTACTTGATCTATTCAGCCTGGAGAAGAGGAGGCTGAGGGGAGACCTCATATCAGTCTACAGCTTCACACAAGGGAGAGCGAAGGGGCAGGCGCCGATCTATTCTCTTTAGTGACCGGCGATAGGACCCAAGGGAATGGTGTCAAGCTGTGACAGGGGAGGTTCAGGTTGAATGTCAGGATAAGGTTCTTCACTGGGAGGGTGGTCATGCACTGGAACAGGCTCCCCATGGACGTAGTCACGGCACCAAGCCTGACAGAGTTCAAGAAGCATTTGGACTAAGCTCTCAGTCATACGGTCTGATTTTTTGGGTAGACCTGTGTGGAGCCAGGAGCTGGTCTTGATGATCCTTGTGGGTCCCTTCTAACTCAGGATATTCTATGATTCTATGATTCTATGGCTAAGTGCCAGGTCATACATTTCGGTTACAACAATCACATGCAGCGCTACAGACTTGGGGCAGAGTGGCCTGAAAGCTCTGCAGAGGAAAAAGATCTGGGGGTGCTGATCGATGCTCACCTGAACATGAGCTGGCAGTGTGCTGAGGTGGACGAGAAGCCCAATGGCATCTTGCCTTGGGTCAGGAATAGCATAGCCAGAAGAATCAGGGATGTGATCGTCCCCCTGTACTCTGCTCTGGTGAGGCCACACCTCAAGTACTGTGTGCAGTTTTGGGCCCCTCAGTACAAGAAGGACATCCAGGCCCTGGAGCATCTCCAGAGGAGGGCTATGAAGCTGGTGAACGCCTGAAATACAAGTCCTTTGAGGAGCAGCTGAGGAAACTGAGGTTGTTTAGTCTGGAGAAAAGGACCCTCAGGGGAGACCTTATTGCTCTCTACAGCTATCTGAAAGGAAGTTGTGGGGAGCTGGGAGTAAGCCTCTTCTTGTAGATAACTAGTGATAGGACTAGAGGGAATGGCCTCAAGTTGTGCCAGGAGACGCTGCTCCCCAGCTCCACCACAGAGTGTTTCCTCTTCTTCCACAGACCTCAGTGCTTCCCTTTGATTCCCTTCTCCTCCCTCCTGGTGCTTTTCTCCTTTTCTTAAACACATTTTCACGGAGGCACAACATGCGTGACTGATGGGCCCTGTAGCTGGGGTTGTTGGAGCTGGCAAGTACCAGCTGTGTCCATCAACTTGGGGAGCCTTAACCTCTTCTCATAGAGGAGTCCTGCAAGCTCCAGCTAGCAAAACATGGACATGAATACCCAATACACTAACTAACTACATGGGCTATGTCTTGCACATTTTAGGAACAGGACCTGGGGGTCCTGGTGGACCTGGTTGACCATGAGCTGTCAGTGTGCCCTCGTGGCCAAGAGTGCCAATGGGATCCTGGCGTGCATTAAAAGGAGAGTGGCCAGCAGGTCAAGGGAGGTGATCCTCCCCCTCTACTCTGCCCTGGTCAGGCCTCACCTGGAGTACTGTGTCCAGTTCTGGGCTCCCTGGTACAAAAAAGACAGGGAACTCCTGGAAAGAGTCCGGTGGAGGGCCACAAAGATGATACGGGGCCTGGAGCACCTTCCCTATGAGGAAAGGCTGCGAGACCTGGGTCTGTGCAGCCCGGAGAAAAGACTGAGAGGGGATCTTATCAATGTGTATAAATACCTGAGGTGTGGGAGACAGAGGGATTTGGCCAACCTCTTCTCAGTGGTTTGTGGGGAGAGGAAAAGGAACAATGGCCACAAGATAGAGCACAGGAAGTTCCACACCAACATGTGAAAGAACTTCTTCACAGTGAGGGTGACGGAGCACTGGAACAGGCTGCCCAGGGAGGTTGTGGAGTCTCCTTCTCTGGAGATATTCAAGGCCCGTCTGGACACCTACCTGGGCAGCCTGCTCTAAGGAGCCTGATTTGGCAGGGGAATTGGACCCGATGATCTCTCGAGGTCCCTTCCAACCCTTTTGATTCTGTGATTCTGTGATTCTGTGATGTATATTGGGAAAAGGGAAAGGGAAAGGGAAAGGGAAAGGGAAAGGGAAAGGGAAAGGGAAAGGGAAAGGGAAAGGGAAAGGGAAAGGGAAAGGGAAAGGGAAAGGGAAAGGGAAAGGGAAAGGGAAAGGGAAAGGGAAAGGGAAAGGGAAAGGGAAAGGGAAAGGGAAAGGGAAAGGGGAAGGGGAAGGGGAAGAGAAAAGGAGAGAAAAGGAGAGAAAAGGAGAGAAAAGGAGAGAAAAGGAGAGAGAAAAGAGAAAAAAAAAGAAAAAGAGAAAAAGAAAAGGAAGAGAGAGAGGAAGAGGGAGAAGGAGAGGGACAGGGAGATAGATTAGAGTTGGGTCCTAAAGCTGAAACTTCAGCAGCAAGCCTCAGGCAACATCCCAAAGGTCTATGAGGGATGATATAATGTGGCTGTGTAACCACAGTAAGCTCCTTTGCTGTGATCACTATCAAACAGAAATACCTTGTCTATATGGGCAAAACATTAAAAAGGACTGACGGGGGAAAAGGATAATCAGGGGCTTCTGGAGCAGACTGGGGACAGAAGGCTGACTGCCCCAAGCCCTTGGCGACGTGCACTCCAGCATGGCTGTAATACAGACACCTTCTCAGGCCTAGGGCAAATTTCTTTAAATGGTATCATGTCTCATTTTTCACCTTTGTAGATCACAAGTAGCAGTTTTTTCCTCTCAAGTGATTAATGGGAGGGTAACCATATTAAAATCACTTCAGAAAACACAGGAAGAATATCAGTTCATGAGCATACAGTCATAACTTTATTAAGTATCAGGGAATTCTCCAGTCACCAGAAAGAAAAAGGGGTGAAGAACAATGAAAGCTTCTCACTTATTCACTGGTGCTTTAGCTCAGTGTACCATCTCTTTAGCAGATTATCCATATCTCTACATCCAGTTCCAGTTCTGATTTCACCAGTGGTTATACATTAACAGAACTAGAGTTCAGTTCCAACTCTGATATTGGGATGTTCTGATCACAGACAACCTATTTTGTAAAAAGAGATGATGAATGTTTGTTTAATCCAGGAAAGCTAAGGCTGAGGACAGAGTATGTCCATTGCCTATAAACATATCATAATTGCAAATGTCAGAGGGGGAAGAAGACAACTGGCTGTGCTAAGTGACAGTGTGACTGAATGATTAGAAAGACATGTAGATTAAGCCTTGTCTCTCTCTAATCCCAATAGGACTGAAAAAGAGAAAAAGTTCACCATTCAGGAAGGAAATAATTTTTAAGAACCCTTTGGAATATATATATAAGATTTGCTAGAGACAATTTAATTCCTTTCTATAGTAGTGGTCATTTAAATCACAACTGGTTCTCAAACTGGTTTTAAAGATACCCAGTAAATCTTGAGCACTCCTTTCTCATGCAGAAATCAGGCAGACACGCCACTACACCCAGTAGCTCCTCTGCTGCTGTCCTTCACATGTGGTGGCTTAGACTGGGAAGTCCCCCCTTCTCTTGCTCATGGTCTCATTACCATATTTGTGGCGTGTGTAGACAGCTGCTATTATACTAATAAGACACGTCTATGTGTGTAGAAATTAAGATTATTTTTCTACAACTTGCCTTTTTTTTTTTTTTTTTTTTTTTGTGAAAAAGGGACTTCTCTCTTACTGAAGTTCAGAGAAGAATGAAATCTCAAAAGGACCCAGGAAATTCCTCCCTAAGAAAGCCAGTGCATCTCAGATGATGTGTTGGACTGTAAATACAAATGACAAGGGGGTAGAAATGCTATTTGTCGGAAAGACTTTTCAGAAGGCAAGTACACCCACCAAAACATTTTCTAGCATATGTGACTGTCTTCCAAAAAAAAAAAAAAAAAAAAAATTTACCTCCTTTTACCAAATTTTTATTGGTATAATCACTGCTAATAGAAGTGGGATCTGAAGAACAGACAAACTGAAAAAACTTCTAGTCACTTATTAGTATTATGAATTGCTCATACTTCTGTCTTTTCCCAAAAAGTGTAAAGGCTTCTAGCAACTAGAATGAGAGCAGATTATTACAGGCCAGTTCTGGAAGACATTTAGTATTATCCAATTTCTTAAAAAACTATATTGTTTCATGAATAAATAGAGATTTATAACAAAGAACCCACTGAACACAGTATCTAAAATCTACATATACTTTTGCCTAGAATAAAGCTATACAACTGTCAGGTTGACACTGAAGGAATTTAAAGCTTATGCTGGCCATCATGTCACCCTTTTCCTGGGATGGAATTAAAATAATTAACTCAGCAGAGGCTAATCAAGCCACAGTGCAAAGAATAACTTTTCCTGTATCCCCAAATCTTTATCTCCAGAATGAGTTTATATTTCTGTAAACTGTATGTACAACAATGAAAAAAGAAAGATAGAGAGAGAGAGAAAGGGAAAGAAAAGTTAACTGCTTGTTATTTTGATCTGTAAGCAATACAGTTGCCTATCTAGAGAACACAGAGTATATGTCTGAAAATACGAAAGATTAGGGAAGGGGAAATGAGAGAAAGGGAGAGAGAATCTTTGTACATAACTTGTTACAGTTTAATCAGTTTAATTCAGATTAAAATAGAAATAAAACACTTTTTTTTTTCTTTTTTTAATACAGAATTTTAGCTGTGACCAGTGACTATATCTATTCAAGGGCATTTGACATTTCATTTCATAAATATTTTTCCAGCCATAACTTATGGCTTGCTTTATTAGTTTTAATGTAACACAGTTCAGATTCATCACTGATTGACTGATAGTAACTTTGACATGTTAAGACACAATCCAACAAACAACACATATGTGAACTATTTTTATGTAACAAAGGGTATTCTAGTTCAACACAAATCAATATAATGTTTCCAATATAATGGATAGCAAGTAATTATAACAGCTGGTATGGTCTTTTTGAATATGTGCCATTTCATAAAAAATACAAACAATCATTATATTGTTTTCAAAAAACCTTCAGCTGTGAGGACATATTTTTAATATCGTAAGAGCATTATGGGCGTAGCTACTGCTTCTAGGAGACATACATCTTCTGTCAATAGAGCAGTAAAGTGGTTAAGTATATATTTGTTGTTCTTGATGTTAAACTCATTCTGGCAGAACAACTTTGGCTTCAAGAGATACCTACTTTATCTTTAAAGCATCTTGCTTTGTTTCTTTACTGCTAATATATTTCTAATGCAGTGTGTGAGTGGTTTAAAAACCTGCCAGAATAAAGATTTGCCAAGATGGATTCAAAGCCGACATAACTTTGTTTCTCCCTGAACACAGTAAACAGCTCTCTATTAGTCTTCTGTGTACAGCTGGGAGAAAAAGTCCACATAGTCTGGACTTGACAATAATTTTCCCTTCACTATTTTTCTCACCAGTAAAAACATGTATTACCAGCTGACCAATGGCAGCACATTTCTATTCCAGTATAAAGATTTTTTTTTTTTAAATAGGACATTTTTAACTAATGTGTGTTTTGTACTCTGACAGGCACACAGATTCTTTTTCCTATCTGTTTTATTTTTCAGTTTAGGAATATATGTATATATATGTATATGCATATATATACATATATTATCTTTCTTTGAATTAATTTGTCTTAAGTGATGCAGCATAATTGAAATGGGTGGTTTCAGAACACACACCTACCAGAAAAACTTGTCATCTTTATAAATACTACTACAATAGATAAGCAAAATGGATTTCGTGCTGTGTAATGACTTATCTGACTTTCCTAGAAGCATTTATTTTCTGGGTAACCTGACAATAAAATCTTACTAATTCTATGTACTTACCAATTTGACAGGAAGAAGACAAAGCAATGCAGAGGAACTGGATATTTGTAATTATAATAAGCGAAGTTACCTCTTATTTTTCCATCAAACTTTTCTTAATTTTTAAATATGTTGGTTAGTCAACACTGGAACAAATCCATTGCACTGAGTTTTCTCAGTGCAGGAGAAAAATAAGCCTCTCATAATTCCTTATTTAATAAACATTTATGATAATGAAGAAATTTTACCTGTCATGCCATCAAACTAAGAGTATATTCTGACATTATTTCTGAGATTACTGCTTTGCAAATTAGTTTGGAGCATGATTTGCTGTATGGAAAAACGATGGATAGTCACTGTGTGGTCAGTAAAATCTCTGGCAGGTAATCTCCACTTGAAGTAACCCAAATTTCTTCTGAATATTCACTGTATAACTCAGGAGCTATTATTGTCACAATCACTTTAAAATTTATTACCTAAATTACTTATATTCTTGATGGGAAGGTAAGTTTCCAGCTGTTGCTTTTTAGAGTTCTTTGCCTCTGCTTATTCAGCAAATACAGGTTATTCACAAATAAACCAGTACCAATTTTTAGGTATTTTAGGATCTCACCACTTTTCCTCCTTGTTCTTTTTCCTGCTACCCTCTCAGCCAATGGAGAAGGAAAGAAAAGCACTTACTTGTTCTCTCAGCAGTTAATTCTTGTATACGTTTCTCAGTTTACATACCAATTATTTGAATGAAATTTGGAAGAGCTCTCTTATTAGACTTTCTGAAGATAACTGCATTGTTTCAGAAGCTCTGAGATTCTGAGATCCAAATTGGTTTTTGTTGTGTTGTTGTGTTTTCTTTATGTCAGCTGTTCACGAGAGTGCTGTTTTGCTCATGATTTTTAAAGCTCTGTTCTAAAGCCTGTTAAGGGTGTAAAGCTCTCCTGAACTGTTCATTGTAGGTTCAATTATGGTTCTAGAGCTATAAAGCTCCAGTTATTATTTTTGCTTTCTAAACCATCTTTGAAGTTTTATTAATATCATGTAAATCCTTTTACAGCTCTCCAAAGCTACCTTTTTCTTATTTTCTATATGTTTATTTCTCTTAGATGTAAGGTTAGTTAAAACTGGAAAAATGAGTTGGAAAGATAATTCAGTTTTTATTTCTAAAGCCAAGCAGTTTTAAATGACTGTATTCTCATATAACATCATTTTACAGACAGAAGAAAAGAAACTATAGTATGCTTGTGGTACTACTGATGTTTAAACTACTTTAGCAAAAAAAATATAAATAAATAAATAAAAAGGAGGGGGAAGGGAGAAAGGGAGGGAAACAGGACTTTAGACCAGGTGTTTTACTTGAGACTGACAACTGTTTTTAAAACACTGCTGACCCTTTAAGCCCATATCCTAGCATAATATATGTTTATGTGATACATTGCAAATAGAAAAAGAGAAGATTCTCTAAATATTAGACTAAAATGGGAACTTACTTAGACAGAAATATTATAGCAAGATTTACCAAACAATGTCTGAAAAAAGTATGGTGACTACTACAACGTCATGACAGAAGTAGAATAGTTTTATTTAGAGGGGCATATTTTCCATATGGACTTGAGCCGAAGCTTACTGAAGTCAATGGAAAGAGTCTCTTGAGTTCTGAGGTTTTAAATGTGAGCCTGAACAAGGTGCTTTTAACAACTTAAAATGTTCTAGATGAAATTGCTTGGTTTCCTTAGTTTAGCTGTGAGTGACAACTTGTCCTTGTGCTCAGAGTGGAAAAAAAAATCTAGGTGCTTAGAATATCCAAAGGCAATTTTGACTAAGGATAAAATATCCATGGATTTAAAATAATATTCTTCATTTTGTGTGAAACAGGTTGATTTTTTACAACTATTTGTTCATGTACAAATAACATAAGTTAATTTTGACTTTTATCAAGTTTTGGTGCAGTTGTGTTGAAGATTACTGTTATTCAAACAGTGACATTTACAGGAGAGTTTACATAGGAATTCTCTGTCTTGGAAATGTCTTCACCATAGTTGATCGGTTTAGTCCACAATGAATGATGTAAAAAGTGGTTATGCTGATCACTTTGAAGAAAACAGAGTTTCACCCAATACACCCTCAGTGACAGAGAGGACTGCTAACAGAAACAAGACTAAGGATGGAACTGCCCATTGCAAAAATTCTGTTAATGCAACTTAATGAAAACATAATAAGAATTTGTTATGATTTTCTTCCTCCAAGACAGTATGACACATATTCAGCCAGCAAAAATGTTATACTCAGCAAAATTTCTTTTTTGAGCTTTTAGTGACTCCATTTTTTTTTTCTCTAGAACTTTGTTTCCTGAACATGCCATAAACATGTTAGTTTTCTCCTGAGGAAAAAAAAAAATCTGAACACATGACAAATGTGTTGGGGGCCAAGAAATAGTGTCAGCAAGCGAGAGAACATCAGAGAAATGGAATGAACAGAGAACTGTTGGAACGTGTTTGCTGCGTGCTCTGCAGAATAAAGTTTTGCCCGCTCTTCTGTGAGCAACCACATCATGAAATTACTGACAATTAATAATAAATTGTGCTTCAGAATTTCATTGCACAGAAGATGAAAGAAAAATTCCACTTTTTTTTTTTTCACAAGTCTTCTATTTTTTTAATACTACGTATGTACGGATGCATAGATTTAAACATGCAGTGTATGTTTTATTTTAGGTCAATAAATAATCCTGCAATGTACTTACATGTAAAAATATAAAGCCAGCCTGATTCTTGTGGCCAAAATTATACTACCAGTTAAGCTTCAGCTTTTGCAGTCCTTGATTTTTGGAACTTTCAGATTTTCAGGTTTGATGGTGCATAAAAACATTTCTGCATTCATTTTTCTATATTTGTTTTTAAGTCTGTGGATTAAAAGAGGGGCAAGACAGAGGCTGATACATTACACCATTTCACTGATAGTCAGTCCTCACTTGATGTGAGGATGCAAAGCACAAAATTCGGAGTTGGTGCATCAGGTTCACATGCATCTCTTATATCAATTTTTCTCACCAGCAGTATTCAAGAGAGTGATCTGACTACAGTTTATATCCCAGCCCTTGAAAAAGAAATGACCATTTGCATCTGAATCAACATGCAGTACTTTTAGGACAAATTCTACAAAGGTTCAGATGCACAAGGACTCTGTAACAAGGTACTTTACATGTGGGAAGTTAAAGTCAAATGAAAATGTACACTTGGATGTGGCATAGGTTAAAATGGATTTTTAAACTACAGTATTTATGCATGAATATATTTTAAATGGCAGTCTCTGGGATAATAATGTCATTTGTTTCAGTACCTTCAGAAGCACCCTCACATATGTTAAATACACCTCACTTTGTCTCAGAAACCCAGCCTCTTAAATGCAAAAACAATGTGCTAAAATGTGCCTTGCAAGGCAAACTGACAAAGAAAGGAAACAGATGGTCACTCATTGTGTAACACGCACTGTCTTGTGTAGGCACTGTGATCCACATAATACCTTCAAACTATGTAACATAAAATTTCCAGAAACCCAAATCAGATAGTCCACTAATCTTTAGGTATGGGGAAGTTTCCTGAAATGAAGGGCCAGGTTTGGAACTACTGGCTTGAAATTCATATCAAACCAGTCCTCACTAGGTAGGAAAAAAACTGGTAAGACTTGATTTTACTCAAGTCAGGATTAAATCAGGGGAAATAAGTGAGTACAAGATGCTTTCCAGAAATAAAGCAAATGTCAAAAAGAAAAATAGATGTACACACACAAAGAAACCTCAGGCTTCATACTGGCTTCCTCTTTGCTTTCTCATTCCATTCAGTAGTACTTTTGGTACTTTGGTGATACTTTTGGGCTTTCCTTCAGCGTATTCCAGACTTTATTTGCTCTGATGAATGACTCCACATTTCCTAGGGTATTTTATAAAAGAGGGAAATAAAAATATGTAAGTAGAAGTCATAGTAAAACCTCAGAAAAAAAATTCGTCTCTGAGGAGAAGGGCTTGCTCAGGGTTTGACACCATTCGTAAGTTTTATATTGTAACCACAGGACCAACTCCATGAGGGTGCTCTTCATTTTATTGCAGTGGAGCCACATGCTTACCCCAAAGAGTGTCTGAAACATACACATTTGTATAGATTCAGGGCATTAATGAAACAGAGAAGGGGAAAACATTTCTCACTAACTTGTTCAATAGTAAAGGGAAAAGAAACATTGGCTCTGCTCTTCTTCTGCCATTGTTACTATTTTTCCCCCTGTAAAAATCAACTGTATCCCTGCTTTATACATCTGGATTACTGAAGGTCTGTGTGGGAGAACTGGATTTAACTGTAATTCATTGAGAGTCTCCTGAGGTGTCTGACAGTAAAAAATATTTTAAGATAATGCAACAGGTTGTGTGCAGGGATGATTATGGATTTTAAAGTTATGAGATGAGAGGGAAGACAGCTATGGAAACTTTTAAATGGTCTAAATATTTTGCATTTCAGGAGTTAAAGTAGAAAAGTTACAAAAATATAAATAAAATTGATTTTTACAATGGGAATTCCAATGGGACTTAACTGCTTCATGATTTTTGGGATGGAATCAGAAAATAAACAATAAAAAATATGGTTTTCCCATCTTTGCACAATAATCACTTGCCAGTGGGAATTTTTTTTTTTTTAATTTTTATTTTTTACAATAAAGAGATAATTGGAAGGTTTCAGAACAGCTCTTCAATATAATTTTCTTTCAAAATATATTTTCTATGTCCATAATTGTATAATGTATAAAACTACAATTCAAACGCTTACAAATACATTATACAATGTTCAGTTTTGTTTATAAAAAAGTTTGTGGTATTTTCAGATGTACTTTTCTGGGGCACTTTCAACATTCTAGAAACTTTCTCACTTCTGTTGTGCTTTGTCACATTTTAATATCTTTACAAATGTTCACTTCCAAATTTGCATTATGCTTGCTTACCCTAACATGAAACCACGTTTTTTTCCCTTTCCTCTTCTGCTTATCTAGTTACTAAACCTCTGTCATCATCATGAAAACCTTAACAAAAATGACCTAGAGAAACTTAATAAAATTTTCCTCATTGAGGAGTAATCCTCCAGTTCGGATAACCAGCTGTGATACTCTGTCAGACACATGAACCAATTGTAATAGCCAAATGACAGCTCAAGATATTCCCTGTTACCACCATGTTTTGACAAGCTAAAAACTGAGTTCAGCTTTTAGTACAAAGAATAAACATTTATTCCACCTCAAAAGTTGCTAAGGAGTTCCTGTTAGTATTTCAGAGATGAACATTCTGGACAATATTAAGAAATAATTCTGCCTCCCTCCTCCCCCCCCCCCTTTCCCCCTCCCCCCTTTTTTTTAAGATGATCTCTTGATCATTAAATTTAGAGTTTTCATTTTCTAGAATTTTAAGTAGAGAATAATGTTTTCAAAAGTGAAGAAATTAATTCCATGGAATAAAAATCTGCTTCTTCACTCCAGTGGAAAACTGAATTCATTGGAACAAAAAGCTTCTTCTTAGCTACTGTATTTTGTATTAAAATACTCCATGCTTTTCTAGAGTATATTCTAGAATGGAGTTTAGGAATAGGCTTTTACAGACTTTACTGATGATGGAAACGGTGTGTGTAAGCTCCACAAATAATTTTTTTCCACACCAAAACCTTTTATTAACGGAGAAATGGCATTTTGCTTACACTGAATTTGAATGTTGCCCCGAATCTAGAGGAAACAGGATTTTAAACCCTGATACATTCTATAGGAACTACAAGGTTCTGAATGACATTTTCTCCACAAGAAGCTTACTAGAACTGAGAGAACATAATATCGAACAGGATCAGAACCGGACAGAATATTCAACTTGTGTGCAAAAGACAAAATATGGTCATATAAGGATTCAGTCTTGAAAGTCTTGTCTACATCATACTTATTACAGAATCACAGAATCACAGAATTTTAGGGGTTGGAAGGGACCTCGAGAGATCATCGGGTCCAACCCCCCCACCAAAGCAGGTTCCTTAGAGCAGGCTGCCCAGGTAGGTGTCCAGGCGGGCCTTGAATATCTCCAGAGAAGGAGACTCCACAACCTCCCTGGGCAGCCTGTTCCAGTGCTCCGTCACCCTCACTGTGAAGAAGTTCTTTCACATGTTGGTGTGGAACTTCCTGTGCTCTATCTTGTGGCCATTGTTCCTTTTCCTCTCCCCACAAACCACTGAGAAGAGGTTGGCCAAATCCCTCTGTCTCCCACACCTCAGGTATTTATACACATTGATAAGATCCCCTCTCAGTCTTTTCTCCGGGCTGCACAGACCCAGGTCTCGCAGCCTTTCCTCATAGGGAAGGTGCTCCAGGCCCCGTATCATCTTTGTGGCCCTCCACCGGACTCTTTCCAGGAGTTCCCTGTCTTTTTTGTACCAGGGAGCCCAGAACTGGACACAGTACTCCAGGTGAGGCCTGACCAGGGCAGAGTAGAGGGGGAGGATCACCTCCCTTGACCTGCTGGCCACTCTCCTTTTAATGCACGCCAGGATCCCATTGGCACTCTTGGCGACCAGGGCACACTGCTGGCTCATGGTCAACCTGTCGTCCACCAGGACCCCCAGGTCCTTCTCCACAGAGTTCCTCTCCAGCAGGTCGCCCCCCAGCATCTACTGATACGTGTGGTTGTTCCTTCCCAGGTGCAGGACTCTACACTTGCTCTTATTAAACCTCATTTGGTTTCTTCCTGCCCATCTCTCCAGCCTGTCCAGGTCTCACTGAATGAAAGCACAGCCTTCTGGCGTGTTGGCCAATCCTCCCAGCTTTGTGTCATCACTGTACTTGCGGGGGGCGGACACAATTCCCTCATCAAGGTCGTCGATGAAGATGTTGAACAAGACCGGACCCAACACCGACCCCTGGGGAACACCACTAGTCACAGGTCTCCAGATGGACTCTGCGCTGCTGATCACCACCCTCTGAGCTCGGCCAGTCAGCCAGTTCTCAACCCACCTTACTGTCCACTCCTCTATCCCACACTTTCTCAGCTTTGCTAGCAGGATGTCATGGGAGACAGTATCAAAAGCCTTGCTAAAGTCAAGGCAGATGACATCCAGTGCTCTCCCCTCATCTACCCAGCTGGTGATACCATCACAGAAGGCAGCGAGGTTGGTCGAGCACAACTTCCCCTTGGAGAATCCATGCTGACTACTCCTCATAACCTCTTCTCTTCCAGTTGCTTGGAGAAGGCATCCAGAACAAGCTGCTCCAACACCTTCCAGGGACAGAGGTGAGACTATTGTTTCTTTAGTACTACTCATGATAATAATCACTGCACTCAGATATAAGTGTTTGCTGGTTTAAGAAACAAAATACTTATATTGTTTTGTTTTGTTCTCTTTTGTTTTTCCTGGAAAAAAAAAAAAAAGTATTTTAAAATCATTTGGATACATTGGATAACTTTTATATGCATTGCTCAAAAAAAAAAATACTACTATTCAGTGATTTGTAAAACTATCTTATTTGTACCATGTGCAATATTCTTTTCGCTTTGTTATGAATACTGAAAGCTGAAGGGGGGTAGAAGCAAACATATTTTATATTAATTTCAAAATATAATGTAATAATTTTTCATGTGATGCAATTTTCAGCCATACAAAAAAAGTTACACTAACTTCTACTGAGAAGCACACCTTAAAGCAGGCTTCATTAATAAAAATTCTCTGTACTAGCCCAAGGACACATTCAAACTTATAATAGCCCATCTATCCTTATAGATGTTATGATAATGGGCAAAGGATTAGGTATATCTTACCCAAACAATCAATAATCTACTTCATGCATACAGACAGAGGTAAATATGTACATGGGAACATTGTTCATAAAATATGATACTGGGGATAGAAAAAAAATATTCCTTTTGATTTTGAAGAAGAAATTTGTCTTCTGTTTCTTACTAGTGCACTGTTTGCTCCAGTACTACTTTCCTGACTTTATGAATGATATGAAAAGGCTGGTATTTTGTAGTAGATTTCCACAGTGTCTGTTCTTGTAGATATTCAAGCCTGAATAACTGGAAGGAGAAAAAATAATAATAAAAATTAAAAAGGAAGGAAAAGAAGGAAGGAAGGGAGTAAGAAAGAAAGAGCTTATTTAGGATGGCAAGGATACAGAAAATAAATCCAAGAAAGCAATAGGTTTGAAATAAAAATATAGCGCCTGCCAGGCAGCTTACACACAATATAAACAAGGATTAACACCAGCACTGAAGCAGCAAATACTAGTCTTAGCACACATATGTTTAAATATCACAACCTGAGTACGTGAAAAATTACTTCACATACTTGATATTTCAAATTGCTTTTGCATTCAACAGCTACTTCTGGAATGAAAACAATACTGGATACAGGGGCAGTGAACGGCCTCAGTCCAGAAAGCAAATAGGCTAGAAAATGTGTATTCCTAGCTTTTTTTTGGTTTTAGATAGACCATTGTTCTAGACAAGAAGAAATATAAGGATCCTATAATGTAATTGATTATTTAAAATAATCTGCTTAGCCATTTGACTCCAGACAAGTGGGTTTCACAGGTTTTCCTGAAGCAATTACAGCTGTTGTTCTCAGGGAGGTTTATTCTTCCTCAGAATGAACAGGTTATAAATAAAGATTTTAAACTCAGCTCTCTATTCGTTTTAAAATCATCTCAGGCTCAGTAGCTTGTGATCCAAGATCAGATATGACTTCAGGACTGGATGGTCTCATTGCTGACTTAGCACTCAGGCTGCCGGCATATGGCAACAGATGATCACCATTAGGGGCGTTAATATAAGGTTAATTGTCTGGGTCAGGCCTCTGCTGGCAGGCACTGGCTACATACAGCTGTGTATACTATCATCAGCTATCGTCAGCTGAACAGGAGCCGACTGAAACAATCTGTATTCTCTTCTCTGGCTACCTGTCCTCCCCAGCATAGAAGGAAAACAAGCCAATGAATGATTATTGCACTAAAGCAAAAACCTTTTGGTATTTGTAACCTCAATTGATAAGTCAAAGACTTTTTTTTTTTTTTTGACAACCTGGTTTATAACATGTGATAAGGGATCTCAAGACATTATTCCCATAACTTCTGTCTGTTTCTGAACTGAGTTCAATATATAGTACCCTTAGGGTTATCTTTCCCCCCTTCTCCCACTGGTGAGCAAACAGGAAGAAAAAGCATAATCTGAACAGATGGATCTGCTGATGGACCACATGGTCCCTCTGTACTAAGGAGAGATTAAAAAGCTTTAACCCTCTCTTACAAAGAAAAAAAAAAAGTGGCAATGGAGGCAAATTTAAGGAGTAGAGTTCAAGTACCAAGCAAAGGAATAGATGAGAACTCAGGCTGTTCTGTTGCCTAACCTGTTTAGCCCTCTTAAGGGCCCGGGAGGTAAAGGCAGTCAATCATCTGATGGCTGAATTTAGGAAAGAACACAGATATGTACAGTTCATATTATTTTCCACAACTTTCAGGTGTTTTAATAGAATTGCTGGCTATTCCAAACATCCACTGCGATTTGCCTTTCTTCTCATGTTTCTGGAACACTTACATAAAAGTATAATTGAGCAAAGTACTAGAATAGCCACCTTAAATATTACCTAGCAAGACAGGTCCAGAACAATCTTAATTCTGAATAGGGTTTCCTGAAAGAAAGCATGAGGACAGAAGACCGTACTATTCAGGAGGAAAATTATGGGAGATCATCAGTAAGATGGTAAGATGGTAAGCAGGTAAGAAAAAGCAGAACTCATAAATGTTATTTTTTTCTATAAATGGTGGAAAATCAGGAGCGACCTTCCTAAACAATGATAATAACTATCAATGGTGCCTTCTCCTGAAAAATAAAATCACTTGAAGTTAAATTAATTTTGTTAATTTATCATAGTTGATGGAGTTTTATTTTTATGTAGTCTAGTTTGTTAGAAACATGTAAGTAGAGTGAACCCTACCATCCTACCAAGAATAAGGATATTTCGAAGGCTAATATTATATATATATTCTCTTTTCAAAATCTCTCTTTTTAACATGCTGAGAGTTTTTTTTTTCTTGGGGGAATGGGACAGATAGTATTGCTGTCGTTTTAAGCTTTTATAAAATTTTATTTACTCAGTATTGAATGTTTTCAACTACACTTCAGTTGGAGGCTGAGTTTTATGTATATCTAGTCAGTTCATTCCAGCAAAGAGATTAAGTTTAAGGGAAAAATATCTGTGACACTTTATTTTTCTCTTCTTTATTTCCAAATATTTTTGACTAAGCATTAGCCTCTTTATGTCTGGCTCTTTATAAAATCTTTGATCTCTCCATGGTGTAGACAGAGTACTGACTTTTTTGCTCCGTGCAAACCTGAGTAGTGTTGCTAAACATTTTAGTCATGCTTACATAAAATCTCCCAGAAAGCCTAACCTGAGCCCCTCGAGTTCAGGTGATGCCTCTTCTCCCTGACCTCTTCTGCCAAACAAAGAAGAAGGGGGAGGGATCTCTTAAAGGAATAATAACCACTTTCTCTGAGCCTAAGAGAAAAATGTACCTGATTATTTAGGTTATGAAAAATGCATTGGCACCTAAAACAGTGTAGAGAAATGTGTATAAGGATCCTGCATGTGTGTATACATATGTTGCCTGTAGCAATGGGAATTGAACTACATCCAGTGAGGACAAATTTGTTAGAATTTGTATGTAAACTGAACATATTAATGGGAATAAAACAATAAATAATAAAACAGGGAAAGAAGAAGGAAAGGAGAAGGACAGTAACAGCAAGACAGATGTTTGGCTGCACACCTTAGGCAATAACTCGCTGTTAAGTAAAAGGCAAAAGTGATTTCAGTAACCCATGGAAGGCACCATTACCCATTGTCAATTTGCTACAGGTACCACAGTAGTCTAAAGAGTTAAACAGCTCCAAAACTAACAAAATCAGTCAAATTCCCACAGGGAGCATAATATTGTCTTTCTGTGTAAACAGTCCTCTTATTCCCTAGGTTATGAGCCAGGTGACTCTCATTAAGTCAATCATCATGAAGTGGGCTTGACCAGCAAGTAGAAAGGAGAAGGCAGTCTACCATTATGTGGGCATTGAGTCTAGACTGAGCTATTACCTTCAACACCCTGTAGCTCAAAACATAACTACTTAGATTGCTCAGATAATAACTGTGGCCAGCCAGCCATTTGCAGTGGCTATAGCTGCTGGCTTCAGAAGGCAGATAAATATATTAAATCTCTCTTAGAACATTCCATCATAAAGTGCACTCAGCTGCAATGTCCTGCCTTTTCTCTTAACAGCTCTAAAGAGATATATGAATGCCAGCCTGCACTGTGGCATGGATGGTATTGTCATTTCATTATTTGTAGCTGGACCATAAAATATGTAATTTTTATCAGCTACTGAAAAAAGAACTATACAGTTATAATATACAGTATAATGCATAAGAATCATACTGCTTGTAGGACTACTGTTGAGGATAAAGGTATACTTTCATCACTCTTTAGCACTCTACGATCTTTAATATTATGTCCTTTACATGGTGACCGTGTTTTATTTAGTATGACTCATTTAAACTGCACAAAAGCACAGAGTATATCCATCCACATATTACCCTCCATGCTAATTGCTGGACCAGGGTTCTACTCTGTATTTTGCTATCTTGCTTCTGGGTGACTTCGCAGTATGAGCAAACATTTCATTATCAGAGAGGCTCATTTTTTACCCCATATATCAGAACACAAATCTCTGGTGAAATATGGAAGTTTACTGTCCAAAATTTTTAGATTTTCGTACCTCTATTCAAATCACAGGAATTAGAATCTTTGAGCCTTTGTAAACACAAAGTTACTAAAAAGTAGCAAAGAACAATTAATAATCTGCTGGAATCTAAGCCCCTGAGACAGTTTTCTTTTTCGAAAAATACTTTTCTATGTGCCACTAATTTATGTCTGTGTCTTGTTAATAGTGAAAACCAATCACCCAGCATCATAGTTTCTGCCTTTGCCAGGCTGACTGTCTACAAAGATGAAGTGAAAAGGGAATTATCTCATAGCTGCTGTGAGAGCCAGGTCCCAGGACTGACAGGTCTTCACATAGTCTTATGTGAAAGCTACAGAGATGGGTTTTGTCATCACTCCTGTGCAAAAATGGGGAAATTCTAAATCCTTGTCTGTGTAGGGCCTATTGTTATCTGGTCAATGTTTAAGGAAACACAAGTTGGAACTATCAAAATCTCTATTTGTAGCAATGTAACTAAATTAAAGTATGTAAAATTACTCCATATTTTTACAAACTTGAAAGCCCATATTAGAAAAGCAATGAAAATATGTAAATAAATATGTAAATGTCTACTCAATGTTACATATATGAGAGGAACAATTGAAGTCTGTAACACTTCTAGTATACTTCAACTTTCACTTTTTTTTGGCAAAATAGAGCATGAACAAGGTCATGATCTTGCCCTTAGTCTGACAATGATTATCTTGCAATCCCTGTATTTTCCTGTGGCGTGTTTTGTTTCCAACAATGTATCAGTCCAAATTCCATGGGTTTTATTTTGCTTCATTTAAATTCTAATTTCAATATGCAAGAGCAGCTCTTGGCATGAGGACAAAGAGATACATCTCCACCATAATTTTGTAAACCTCAGTAAATATTTCTTAATGGATCCATCTTAATAATGATACACCACAGCAGTATAACGCAACAGATTTATCTCTCCTCAAACAAATTAGGGAGTTCCTGTGCACTTGAGTACCCATCATGGGTACTTCTCTGGCTACCTGCAAGCTCGTAGACATGGCTTTGTGCAGCTGAGGTTGAACACAGAGATAGACACACAGGCAAAAAATTTCAAGGTCCTTAAGGTCCTTTACAAGGTAATGGACTTTTTTTTTTGGTCTATTTTCCAAGTAAAAACAAGTAAGTATTCATGTATTGTTTGTAGTATCTTAATAATATAATAAAAACTCAATACCACTCTTGTGTTGACTAATATAATTGCCTTTCAACTTTGTTACCTAATAAGTTTACACATACGCACGCACTTGTGTACACACATGCACACCCCTGAGTCTCCTACAAAAATTTCAGTTCAAATCCTCTTTATCTATAAAGCATTAGAGGCATCTTTCTCAGTCAATGTCCCACTTGTGGACTGGAACCTATGTCATTCACATCCGAAGTACTGCAGAGTAGATTTGTCTTAGGTTATCAGAGGTGGATGTGTGATGTTTGTCCAAGTGACTACAAAGGAGTTAATAGCTGGTTTTATTTTGTTTTGTTTTGTTTTCAAGGCAAACTATAAATAACCAGAACTGAAGAGCTACTTTGCATAAAATTGTAGAGAGATTTATACTTTCAAAAATCAGTTTTGTTTTTGGTACAAATGCACAGAAAACCTCTCTTGACATCTTCTTTGTTCACTTAAAAAAATAAAAATAAAAATAAAAATAAAATGCATATGTAATCTCATTTAGTCCCCAAAATTCTGAGCTCAGAATATGGATTTTGCTCCACCCTCATGAAGACAATTCTTTCAAAATGAAAATTGTATTTGAAAACATAGTTTACACAAGATTTCCCCTTGCTTGAGGAAACATTTCTACTGCAAAATGCAGCACAAGCTACTTTTCTCTTTGTCATGTGTTTTTATATAATTGTTGATGTTCCACAAAAATAATATGAACATTTTTTTTTGTAAACTCCTTACCAGTGGAAATGGGCTAACAGGAAAAATGCAATAGCAAAATCACAGTCCATTCTGTTTGAAGAAATAGTTTTCAATTTTAGAAAAATCCTGCTCATTATATATATATATATATATATATATATATATATATATATATTCTGTTCCTGAAACAAAGCAAACCAAAAAAGAAGCACCAAATATAACCTTAAATGATGGATGTGGAGACTCAAATTATTGGGTGGTTCTATAATTTTCAAAGTTTGACACAGTAGCAATAGAGTGATAGATATTTTAGATATCTAGGTAAACTGCTAGATAGATACAGGGTTAAAAAAGAAGCAGTTCAAACTATTTATCTGGATTTATTACTTCTGGCAAAAACAAAACTGGTGCTGAGTCCTTAGAAACAGGCAGCATGTGGGCACAGCTTGACCTTCCAGATCAGGCAGATTAAGAACATATTTTCTACACAGTTAATGCTGAGATGATGGTAATTACTTAGCAAACTCCAACTCTTGAAACTGTTTTTTTGTCTTGTTTAGTTTAGTTTTGTTTTGTTTTGTTGTATTTTTGACAGAATAAGAGAAAAATATGTCCATTATGGAAAATCTGGCAAGGAGCTAGCTGGCAAGTTTTCAAGATAGTGTGCAATTCGGAGGAAAAAAAAAAAAGTCTGAATGTCACTTGGTTGGGTTTTATTTTATTTATTTATTTTTCCAACCAGACCAGTCTTCAAGTGTCAACCAGCAGAAAAAGTGAGTCTTAATAGAATAAAATCTCTATTGCTCATTTCTAAGTGCTGATGGTGACTGGAAAGACCCTGCAGTGCTCTTAATGAATTCAGTGAGAACTTCCTTGTTAGTATCAAGTAAAGCAAGGAGAGTTGGATCAAGGTTTGTGGGCCTAGAATTAGAAGTCAAAAGTACAGCTTTTCAGTTAACTACCATTCAGAAATACTGAAATACTGGGTATATCTTAGCTGCATCTGTGGTATTACCTTAAAAAAAAAAAAAAAACAGCTTGTAAATAACGTTAATGATGGAATAACCATCCATTATTGCCTAAAAATATCTGTAAAGAGTGACTTGCAGATAGTTGAATGATATTGATAGTATCTACGCTGGAGCCTTTCCTTGCATTTATTCTTGCAATCTTCCAAAACTAATGTTGCTTTAATATATACTTCTGAATTTAATTGTTCCTGAGCATGCAGCACTCAGACAGAAAGACTAATAATAGCATACAGTCTTCCCTGCAATCTGTACTAAAATATTACCATATCACCAGGGTAAAAATATGCTTCTTTGGTTAAACTAGAGTCAAACACCAAAGAGGCTTAAAAAAGGAATTCCCAGGTAAAACAATATGGAAAGAGAGAAGGGTGAATGTGAAAAATATGTATATAACAAAAATAAAATTATATAAGATGATTAGAATCAGTTGGCTTGTCTGTGGTTGGAGTACCTGTGGAAGCTCCAATGGATATGCCCAGGATAGGTAGATGTTCCAAGATTTTCTGAGACATATTCCCACATTAAAACTTATTTAGTCAATAGTTTGGCATAAACAGTTTGTCTCATGCCCAGTCCAACAACACTTCAGGTAGATTGATGACTATGAGGATAAACTGCAGAATGAGACTCTTAGCTGTTTTAGAAGTAATTTTAATCTGTTTTTCTGTGCTGAGAACCTGCCTCCTGCCTAGTCTTTGAGTGTTTCTGGAATTAAGGTAAATATACGAAAAAAAGAAATACACACTACATCTAATCAGGGTGGATATATTCAGGGAATAATAAGGCTTGCACTATGAGGGTACCAGAGCAGGGCATGAGCATTACATGCAAAATGCTGTGAATGTTATGTCAGTTCATAATCTAGACTAAAATGACAGGAGGCCCTCAGCAGAATTTCTATTTAGAATTTACTATGCCTTGGTAACATAAAGTTGAACAATACACCTTTTGTTTTTATCACAAGCCTTGAAAATTTTAGTGAGAATTCTGTCCATATTGATAGACTTGTACATGAGTCTCAACATGCATTTATTTTAATAAGGATGGATTCCTGAACCTGTAAGAAGGTTATAGAAAGGCTTGAAAACTTAACCTGAGTGCACTCTACTGATTTTAGAATACTGATTTTAGAAAAGCATAAGGAACCAAAAGATATTTTTGAACATTTCTTGATTTTGAGAGCCTTACCTACAGTTTTAGATTCTTGCAGATAGCAACATTATCATAGCAATTTTTTTCAATGTATTATATGTCAAAATACTTCCAGTAAAGGAAAGTGATTTTAAAACACTTAAAAATAATTATTTTTATCATACTCATACAATTTAGGCATCATATGAAATGGGAACTCAAACAATATTACATAAAAAAATATATATTTCTTAGCATGTAAGCAGTTCTTCCATTATACCTATGAAAAAGACCTGAAGTAAAACAAAAAATATAATACAGATAAAGAAATGAGCACCCTTAACGGGAGGCCAAAGTGCTGCTCATCAAAGATTGATTACTGGACATGAGTGAAAATGTCTTCCTGCTCCAGAACATATTCCATAAAACTAAAATTATTTTTATACAGACACAAGCTTGAGACTTAAGAATGAGGGAGATAGAAATCTCTGTGGACAAAAACCTGGAGAGAGGTTATCCCACAATGTTCAAGAGCGGGTAAGTATGAGCAGTTCTGAATCAAACAAAAGGTGTTCAGCCTGAGTTTCCCTCATTACATTTAAATGCTCTGATCACCGGCTTTGTTCTTCTATGGCAGAAAAGGTCAGGGATTCTCTAAATAACTGAACAAAGATGTTGGGCCAGAAAATTAGAGGAGGTGATTCATTGGTCCAGTGATTAAGACATTCAATTTGGGTACTAAATGACCTAGATCATATTTTGGCTCAGTTAGTTAGTGAAACCACTGAACGTGGAGCTCTGAAACAAGCAAATGAGGCAGAAGATGGCAAAGATTTCTGAACTCCTTGGAAGGTAAGCAACACCCTCCACAGCAGCTTGGTGAGGTCAGTGCTGAAGAGACAGTGGCAGAACAATACAGGCTTAATGCTCACGTATGGGAGACCAAGGTTGAAAGCTCCATTTTTAATCTGAAGTCAAAAGGAAGAGTAACCCATTTTCTTAAGAGATATATTTTTCCCCTCAGTTACTTTAGGATGATGTTCTCTGTATGAAGTCTGTCATGACCAATGTCCCACAAATAGCTGTGATTTAAATGACTTAATATTTTCATACTTCAATATGATGCTCTTTTCAGATAAATGTCCAAACACCTCTATTTTGGTTAAAAGCAGAAGCTTCTAGAAGTTATAGGGAAGATGGCAAATTTGAACGCAGTAACTTTTTTTTTCTTTTCTCATTATTAAATGAATAATAGCATAAATTCAAAAATATATGTGAAAACATTTAAAAAAAAAGAAAAGCCCATTCGTTACACACATGGGGAGGGCTGGTATGCAAGCTTGAGTCTGAACACGAGCATCCTAGTAAGAAAAAAGGAAAAAATAATCATACCACTTAATCGACAGAAGTGCTTATGCAAGCACATCCAGACTATAATGATAGTGCAGTTTGAGGCCAGTCATGGAAATGTCCAGATCACATTACTGTCAAAGTCAATAGTACAACTGTGGATAGATCTAAACATAATACAACACAGCAATCCAATAGACTTTTAAAAATGAATAAGGACATGGCCATAAGATGGTCATATCTTGTTACTCCAGATCTCTTAAAACTAAATTATAGCATAAAAATTGGATAAACTATGAAACGTTCATATAGTTAGCCCATTTTCCCAGTTACAAGCTCCTCCTAATCGCTAATGCAAAAATTCTGAAGGGTGAATGGCATCCTGCATTTGGTACTAATAGGAAAACATCAACAAGGAGGCCTTTCTGCTTAAAACAACACGTTTCTGTTGGTTTCAGCAGATATACATACATATATATATACATTTATACACAAATGTAAATGTTAATATATGTGTTTATGTGTATATATATATATACATTTTGAATTTTTTGGTAACAGAGACCAGAACTAGGCACTGAGTTTCAGAGGAGGAGCAAGGGGGTTGGAGATTGGAACAGCTGGATTCATCTGAGTAGCGCAAAATAACCCAGAAGAAACAAGAACAAGTGGTCATAGAAAGAACTGACCCCTCAGTCATAACATAAGCAAACATCAGTGACCGTGGGGAAGACTGCTTCTTTCCTTGCCTGGACAGGGTCTTTATTAATTTGTAACAGAACATTGATATGTTTATTTAGGTTTGGGAACCTGTGAATGGAACAATGGGTTGGGTCAGAGAGCATGTAAACATTGTACTATTATTGCGGCATCTATATGGTATTATTATTGATGAGTCGGAGTAAAGGTTTACACATTCAAATAATATGATGCTAAGCACAGAGGCAATTCATGTGCTAACTTCTGCTGCTCCATAAAGAAAAGGTTTAGCATGGGTCTGTCTCAGGATCTCCATCCAGCTGCATTGTCTTGTCACAATAGAAAATATATGTGGCCATATTTTGTTTTTCATAGCTCAGTTTAATCTTTTACTTGAGTATTTGTTTCTTCTAAAAGCAGAGTGAAATAGTTTCAATGGGAGGGGCTAAGAATTCCTTTGTACTTATCATTATATCCTCTAGATATAGTGGTGATTTTTGTTTTTTATTTTTCCTGGAGATTGAAAATATAAGTTTGAATTTCCTGAGGAGGAGGAAGTAACTGAACACAGGCCTTCCTAGCCAATGTTTGTGCCTTAGCCACTGAATTATTGCACAAAGAGTAAGATGGATTTTGTCTTGTTGTGTAACTTGGAAGGAATATGATAGACATCCTTGCATTTTGTACAGAACCAAGTGATGGAGAAGGTTGAAGCACAGACTGAACCTCTTAGCTCCCTAGGTCCCTAAGGAAAGCACAAAGCAATTTCTTTGTTCTGATGAAGCATAGCACAAAACAAAAGGTATGCTTCTTAACACTATTAGTTTGACTGGCATATGTAATGCAGTATGATATGGACACCATCAGAATATCAGAAGCAATATATAATGTTAAATGCAACTGCTACTTGAATCAATACAACCATTTCAAACTCAAATTCCAAACTAAAAATTTAAATATCCATTAAAACAACAACAACAACAACAGAACATAAACAATATTTAAATAAATATTATGATGACGCTCTAAAATAATGTTTGATGAGATGGATGCCAGAAGCCGTGAATTGCAAACCAGACAGTGTTGTGTAATTCTGTAAAACCTTTTTGAACGTCTCTTTGATGGCTGCTAGGCCATTTCAATCATAAACGGAAAGCTCTTTCTTTGTTTGGAAACCTGAAAGTAGCTGATTTTGTACTCTCCTGCCCTTACTTGGAAGTGAAACACAATGCAGTTCCATTCAGTGGAGATAAGCTTTGATAAATGTTGCATCTTTGCTGAAGAGTTTGAACTGGTTTCTACTTTCAAACTCTTAGCAAGTATAATGAAGCTGTTTTATCTGCTTATTGTTAATTCATACTGCAAAAACCTCTCAGTGACAATGGACTTAAGGATTCTCTCCATCGTATTTGAAAAGTCCTGGCAGTCAGATGAAGTCTCTGGCGACTGGAAAAAGAGAAACACCACTCCCATTTTAAAAAAGGGTAGAAAGGATGATCCAGACAACAGCAGACCAGTGCGTTTCACCTCAGTGCCTTGTAATATCATGGAACAGATCCTCCTGGAAGCAATGTCAAGGCACATGGAAGACAAAGAGGTGTTTCAAGACAGCCAGCATGTCATCAGTAAGGGCAAATTGTGCCTGACCAATCTGGTGGCCTTCTATGATGGAGAGACTGGACTGCATCAGCTGACAAGGGAAGACCAACCAATGTTATCTGCCTGGACATCTGTAAGGCCTTTGACACTGTTCTACATGACATTCTTGTCTCCAGATTGGAGATATATAGGTGGACCATCTGGTGGATTAGGATTTGGCTTGAAGGTCACACCCAGAATGGCTGTAAATGGCTCTATATCCAGGTGGAGGCTGGTGATGAGTGACATCTGTCAGGTGTCCTGGAGTAAGTACTGGTTAATAATAGCTTTACCAACAACATAGACAGCGGGGTTGAGTGTACCCTCAGGAAATCAGGAAGTATGCAAATTACACCAAGCTGAGTGCTGCAGTCAATACAACAGAAGAAAGGCATGCCTTCCAAAGGGACCTGGACAAGCTTGAGAAGTGGGTCCACGTGAACCTGATGAGGTTCAGCAAGTCCAAATACAAGGTGCTGCACCTGGGTGGGGGCAATCCCAGACATGAGTACAGACTGGGTGAAGAGCCCATTGAGAGTAGCCCAACAGAGAAGGACTTTGGAGTTCTAGTGAATGAAAAGCTCAACCTGAGACAGCAGTGAGCACTTGTAGCCCAGACGGTGAACTGCATCCTGGGCGGCATTGACAGAGGAGTGACCAGCAGGTAGAGGGAGGTGATTGTGCCCCTCTGCTCTGCCCTTGTGAGGCCTCACTTAGAGTACTGCATCCAGTTTTGGGGCCCCCAGCACAAGCTGATCTTTCAGAAAGGGTCCAGAGGAGGGCCACAAAGGTGATCAGAGTGCTGGAGCACCTCTCCTTTGAAGAAAGGATGAGAGAGCTGGGGTGTTCAGCCTGAAGAAGAGAAGGCTCTGGAGTGACCTCATCACAGCTTTTCTATACTTAAAGGGAAAGATGAAGAACAACTTTTTGCTCAGTCAGATAACAACAGGACAGGGGGGATCATTTTAAACTGAAAGAGGGGCAATTTAGATTAGATGTTAGGAGAAAATTCTTCACTCGAGGGTGGTGAGGCACTGGAATAAGTTGTCCAGATAAGTGGTAGGTGCCACATCCCTGGAAATGTTCAAGACCAGGTTGGATGATGCCCTGTGCCACCTTATCTATTGGGTGGCCATGGAAGGGATGGAACTAGATGATCTTTGAGGTCTTTTCCAACCCAAGCCATTCTATGATTCTATGATTCTCACTATGAATCCAGAAATGGGTCTGTGTTTGCGATGTTATTATATTTTATTTTATTTTGAGACCAAGATGCTCAGAAATTTTGTTAGAGGGTGTTCACAGATGTAATTGGGTAACGGGTTTTTCTTGTTGGGACATCAAAGTTTTACCACGATGAATATCAGTCACACCTTTTGTGTCAGTGGTTATATAAGTTGTTGGCAAGCCTCAGCCATACTAGGTAAATAGGCCTTCCATTTTAAGGCTGAACAGACCTATATATTCTACTTCAATTGTTCTTAGATAGACAGGTTGTGCACTTAGAACAAGTTATGAAACTTTAAGACAAACAGATGGTTCATGTACAAGAAAGCTGGTAACTCTATATAAAACATGAGACATCAGGTAGGTACAGATACGTGAGAATAGAAATAAAAAAGAGGCAAAATTTGTCAGTATTATAAAGTGCTTTAACTACATCTTTTCCTACACCTTGCCTCTTGCCAAGTTTTGGAAATTCCATCCTGATTACATAATCAATGCAAAATCTACTTAATACTTTTCCAGGCAAGTAAACTATCAAGTAGCAACCTTGTAAGTGAATGATCTCTATTTCAAGATTTGCAGAAAACAATAAAATTATCTTCAGAATATGTTTGAACTAACTGCCAGACATCATGTTATTAAAAATAATTTTATTGCTTAAGAGTACATGCTTAGATTTGACTAAGAACTTTTCAAAAAATGTTAATATTGGCTGTCTTGTTCATATAGAAGTTGAACTAATAAAAACATAATGAAGTTCCTTAGTGACTACCTCTTCATTTATTTTATCTTACTGTCAGTATTTTCAAGAATTTTTATTATTACTTATCTGTGAAAACTTGAGAGTCTGAATAACTCTGAAGAAGACTAAATAAATAAATACATGGTCTTTTGTTTAGAAAGCTAATTATAGAGTACTTTCTTTTTTGTAATGATTAATAGGCATTGTACTCAAAAGTGTAATATATGGTATGGATATATTAATTTTGATAACAATTTTTCATATACTTATCAAAAGATCAAGGTTTCAGAATGAAAAATATGTTAAATGAATATACTTTTAAGAGACTTGAACGATTTAATTTCTAGAGATAAACATTGAATGGTCAAATACATAACATCACAGGCAGCAGAAAGGACAGTACATGTCATCATGCTAGATGACATAGTTGCTCCATAGGCCCAGGTATAGCCCAGTGAGCTGAGAAGATAGGCTGCATGTGGCCGTATGTCTGCAGTATCAGAAAACTCCATAAGGACTCTATTAGATCCAAAAGATTGGTGCGGGGAAGAAGGTTGTTTACTTCCTCTCTGATCCTTCTTTTCTGAATACATTGGATCCTATAAACTCATTAAGGTAAAAAAAAAAAAAAAAAAAAAAAAAAGCTCTGTATGCTAGAAATAGGATATTATCTAGTTCTATTCCATTTTTCTTGATGTTAGTAAGTTCAAAGACCTGCCTGAAAATAGCTAGATCTCCAATATTCACGTTTATTTTACTGGCTTCTCAGATCTTCATAAAACTCTCTAGGGAAAAAGCATTATAATATTCACCTGATTTCTAATAGGCTCCAAATTTCCTCTTGCAAATAAAAATTATCAGTAGTATTAGAAGCTTTGAACTGTTGGAATTCAAAAAGGATCTTCTTGTTGTTGCCTCACCTCACATTTTTTTAAAATTAAAGTAAAATATGAGGCAACAATATGGGTTGAGGTAAACTTAACACCAATTAAAATAATATTGCATTGACATATGTTTGCAAGTGGTTGTTTAAATCTATTGTATGAAGGTTACAGAGTTTGTAACAAATGGCATGCTGAGTGCTCCCCTGTTGCTTATGAAGTTAGAAAGGCATTCCCTATGGCTGTATAATTTCTTTCAAGCCCCTTAAAGAATGGTACACATCTCCAGTTTAACATAAACAAGGGCCTTTCAGCAGCAACATATAAAATATCTAGTTCTCTTTTTGTTGAACTAACAGATAAGATGAATTCAAATGTTTTGGCAAAGATTTCTAGATTCACAAACAAAAACGTTTCCAAAATAAAATTAGTCATTTGCAACAATTGTACTAAATAAAAAATGAGAAAAAGAGTAATTGTTCAAAAGACAGACTTTTTTGCTGCGTACTCAACAAGCGTAGGACATAACAATAATACTCAAAGCGTTCTGAATTTCGTTTTTCTGTCTGGACTTGCTTTTGGAAGGTTTGGAACTTCCAGGCAACTGTGTTGACTTGAGCTACCCTATCCTGACTTTGCACCTTTGACTTGATGACAGGTATATTTAAAAGAGATCTCTGGAGTTAAAACCCTTAGTAACTGTTGCAGGTGAGTTTCTGTTACAAGCCTGGGTTGGGCTGAGCCCTCTTACTCTTTGAAGTTCATACAGACCACCACCACCACCAAAAAAAAAAAAAAAAAATTCTGACGTTCTTATCCCTGTGTATAAACCCTAAAAAGGAAATCTTGCTACTGTGTACTTCAAAACTGAAGAATTGAAGATAATATTCCCTGTGTAAATGAAAATAACACTTGAAGAACATGCATGGAATTATACCAAGGGATGAATCTGACCCATGGATTTCAAAAATCTGATATACATTTGAGCTGCTGCTAACATTTTTAATGGCTGAAACATGAATTGCCTTGCTGACCAAACTGGATCATGCTAAAAAGAAATATTTAAATTTTGACAGTTCCCAATCCAAATTGCTTGCCTATATATGTGTGAAGACCAGATTTTTAAGCCTGGATATTCAGAACATGATGCAAAGCTTGATAAAAAGATAGATTTGTCTTTAACTATTTTTGAAAGTGTTTTGCTCTTTAACAATTGTTTCTTAAACTTTGTTTCTAAAAGCCTCACTAAACTATAAATGATTATATTTACATTTTGGACAAACGGTTATGACAGTTCTGAAGTGACCCTTTTAAGGAGATTCTCAATGTAGTTTATATTTTTGCCATAACAATAGCATAGATGTGTCTGTTAGTCTCAGTCAGGAACCAACAGAACTCCTCCAAGCGATTAACTCTCCTAAACACTCAGTGTATGCAGGTAGCTAAAGAAAAATAGTTATAGAAAACCACTAAAACAAATATTCATGGAGTGCAGAGAATACTTGAGGGATAGACCCAAAAAGTTGTCCTTGACAACCTGAATTGAAAGGGAGTGGAGGGGAGGCTTGAATTATTTTGAATTTTCTTAAGTAATGCTATTCTAGGGAAAATATTTCAAGCTCTAAGCTTTTCTCTGTTTAACTTCAGTTCTGTGCTGTGGCCTCCAAAGCACCTTTTTCCCTTTTGCAAAAACTCAAGTCACAGCAGTCCTCAACTTCTAAAGTCTTTGAGTTAGTAGTTAACATCAAGTATCTCTATTTACTTTTCTGCTTGTAAAATCTCTGTGCATTTAATGATTAATATTCCAGAGCAAAATGTAGCTATAAAGTGATTTTAGTCAGGTCTGAATACGTTGTGAAGACCAGCCTCTAATTGATGAATCATTGTTTCATGGAAATCTCCTGCTGTCTGTCTCACTCTGATTATCTTTGCCTTTTTGGTCTTCATTACATTCTACATAAAAAAATGAAATAAAAAAAGTTCCACAAGAAGCTAAGATTATATGGCATGCTAACATCTGATAATTGTTGTAAATTTAATGTCTTCATTTAGTGTGTAGACATCTCACTGAAAGTTGACATACATACTTCATTTCAGTTCTTGTGTAAACACAGTACCATAGTGTCTGAAAAGAAAAAAGATCTCCCTCTTCCCCCCCCCCCCCCCTTTTTTTATGATATATTACAAGAAATAATAAATAATAAATGTTTCTCCAACTCTGTGCTGAATGGCTTCTGAGACTGTGTGAAGTGCCTTATACTGGAGAACACAGGAGTTCCAGAGGTTGATGACCAAAAAGCAATTCCTCTGATTCTTCTTCCTCTGTCCTGTTACATTTTTTGCAGACCATTTTAGCTTCCAAAACACTAGCAGAATATATAGTAAATATGTGAGTCTTCAAGATTAATACAGGCAGGATGCTTCAGATATAGAGGAATGTGCAGGATTTCAGATTCTCATTAGTGAAAAACAAGTGGCTGACATTGAACAGATCAGGAAAAAGAAACATCAACCTGGACTAGATTTTCTCAAAGGAGTGTTGGTTTTCAGTGCAGTTGGCTGAACATTGCACAGGAAAGTAACTAGCAAAAGCAGCACAATTTTGCAGTGTGAAGAATGAGTTAAACATCTACGCTCAAAATTCAGGTAGCTGCAGTGGATGGACACCTCTATGTGGACAGAACTAGAAGAGACAAATTTGTGTGGTCTTCATAGCTTGCACCTCACCTATGGAGACACCTTAAAAATCCTGGATGAATGTCAAGGATGGCTATGGTAGTTTTGTTAGTGAAGCATAGTGCCCAAGCTGAAACTACACTGTAGCACAGCACATCAATCACAAAAAGACTGAGGTTGGAAGGCACCTCTGGAAGTCATCTGATCCAACCCACTGCTCAAGAAGGAACACCCAGAGCAGGTTGTCCAGGACTATGTCCAGGCAGCTTTTGAAGACCTCCAAAGAGGGAGATTTCACAGCCTCTCTGGATAACCTGCGGCAGTGCTTCATCACCCAAACAGTACAGTGCTTCCTGATGTTTAGATGGATCTTGAGAGCTTCCTCACTTCTTGCAGATCAAGTGTGGTTTCCCTGCTTCTAGACCCACCCCAGCGTGCTGCAAAGTCTATTCCCTTCAGAGTGAAAAATGACATTGCTATCTCACTGCAAAAAATGGTAAAAAGACCTGCTGAGGCAGCTGTGACAGCCATAAAAAATAAACCATTTAGATCAGTGGTCTTGCTAGCCCAATGTTGTGTTTACAGCTTTGCTCAACAGCACAGAGGGGAAAATAAAAGGAAAAAGGAAAACATGTAATGACAGTTCTCCAGGTTTCTCTTTGTGCCTTTAGCAGGTTTTGATTTAGTGTTTCTATCAAAAAGGTATTAGTACCCTGACTCTTGAAAAATAATCACATGGCTTTTCATGATGCCTCACACTGAACTGTACACCAAAATTATTGCACTAGTATCTGTTTCATGACCTCCACCTCAGGTCATCAAATGTCAAAAGCATTCAAAACAAATCTGTGTGGATTACCTTAGTAGATGCAATGGCATCAGCCAGAGAATATGGAAAGGTCCCACTCCATAAGCATCCTCCCAGCTTCTGGGCCGTTTAAGGGGATGAAAGTCATTTTGTTCTGAGAGTTCCCACTGATGCCAATGTAACTCTTCACTCATTCTAGAGGACTTAACATCCCTAAAGATTTTTCACTGTGTCTTGGAGGACTGTGAGTAATACTCGCTGCTTGTTGTGTTTTGAACATCCTTCAAGATGTTGTAATTCCCCTGTTGAAGAGAGTCAAGGATGAACTGTGCTCATACTTTAAATCTTTGAGGTACTATAAAGTATTTTGGGAAGAACTAATCATGTTCAGAACACATATCCTTCAAATGTGTTGTAAAAAAGGGATTTTATCATTCATGCATCCATTTTATCTAATTTCCTGTAAATATTTAAGCTTTTTGTTTGTTTGTTTGTTTGTTTGTTTGTTTTTAATTACTTGCAAGGTAATGGAGTGTATTCATCAGTAAAACTATAAATTCTGTAATACAAGAAGAATGAACATTTCATTGACTGGTGAAAGAATGATATCAATGAACAGAAATACGTATTTCCTGACATATTTTTAAGCAAATATCATTGAGCTTGCTAAAACAGATGTCGTAAAGCTTCAGCATGATAATGAATATTGGAATTTCTGTGAGTACAAAGTTAAAAGCCACTGCAAATTAAAGTCCTTTGTCCTTGTTCCAAGAAACCATATAACTGCAGTCAGACACGTTTTTGTTTTAAATGTCCTGGGTTTCAAAAGAATTGTGTAGGTCTTCATTTTTTGCCATCAGCTGCTTTGGTGAGAAATTTTCATCTTATATAGGTGATGTGAAGGAAAAAATGTAGGAAGAACAAGGGCAAGAAATGAATATATAATATGTAAGTGATGGATGTTGCACCTTAGTATACTGAAGAGGAAGGGATGGAAACAGCTTTGACACTGCAGTGAGATCCCTTTGACCTTATTACTGTCCCTAATAATCTTGCTCCGTAGGAAAAGACTATGATCCTGCCTCTGATGCTTGATATAAAGGTGCTAGCATTCACGTCTATGCTAAATGTTCATCAAATGGCCCTATATGCGCTCTTTCTCTGACAGCCAGATCTCAGAAGTGATTTACTCTCATGTACAAGGTGTATATCAATATATTTATGGGAATTCTGGGACAAAAGGATACAAATGTCCATGTACTAGCATTTAAAACTCTTAGGCAATATATGTGTACTATGACCTAAGGAGATGACTAAGAGATTAACAGATAATCTGACCATGATGTCCAGCAAAACAACATGGACTACTGGGGTGACAGCTGTTTCAGGATGCTGCATCCACAGTGATTGCATTAGGACGGATTCAGATCATATCTCAGGAAACCCACTTTCAGAGGAGGATTAATAATCTGAAACAAAACGACATGTTATTTACACCAGGAAAAAAAAAAAAAAAAGGTAAAATACAGATTCAAGGCAGTTTAACCTGATGTAATTCCAGTCAATCTACTGCAAATATATGTAAAGAAATTCTGATTTCTCTTCACACTAAAACTTTACATTCTTTGGCCTATCACAATAAACTATTCAAATCCAACAGGAATAATCTACAGTTGATTAATTCTTAAATTTTCTTTTATACTAGATTTAATTGGGTTTTGGAACTCTGTGCTATATTTGTCTTTGATTTGCAGAAGAAGGAGCAAGAAATGCATCAAAGCACTCAAGGAATGAGAGACAAATATTTGAGAGAGGCTAATTCCTCCCTAAACCCAAAAGACTATGTTTTTTCAGAAGTGCCCCTTTTACAGATGTGTCTCCTTCTACTGACTTTTTGTTTGATTTAGACTTCTGCAGAGGGAATAGACATGCAGGCTACTTGAGGCAACCCACTGCAAAAGACCTCACCTGAACCTCTGCCTGCACTTGTGATGCAGCAGTACAGTCTCACATCTTTTTCTGCACACTGGCAGGGATTCCCAGTTTGAATACAACACCATAGCTAGCATCCAGTTTATGCTCCTTCCCCACTCTTCAACCCTAAAACAAACAAACAAACAAACAAAAACGCTCTGTATTTTAGTAGGAAAAAGCATTGATTCCCAGAGGAGCTTATAATAAGATTAAGATTCAGGTGTTACTTTATGGTTCTGCTACATGTTCTCAGTTTAAGAAATACTCAAAATTTTATTTTCTGTTGGTAATGAGCTAAAACTGCTCCTTTCTGTGGAAAAATGCAAACAAAACCTCAACTTTATTCCCAGTTCTTCCTTCTTTCTCTGCCTCCTTTGCATACTTGGGTGATGCTGAACTTTGATAATAATCAAGAAAAGTATTAATTCTTATTATCTTTTTTCCTTTCCTTTGACTGAAAGGTCTCCCAAGATCTCAACAGTCTGAGAACAGCAAATGCAAATGAGATTTGACAAAATAAAAAGAAAGGATACCAGAATTGTCAATCACAGAGAATTTCAATTTCTGAACTTGAAAGTACCCAATTTATACTTTTCTCTTAGAAGGTACTTTCATTATTTTCCATTGTTTCAGCAGAATAAAATAGGAACAACTGCACTTAGAATACAATACACCAAGTTCATCCCTAGATGATAGCTTCTGGCTTCACCTGCCAAATTTAATCCAGTTCCTTTACTGAACCTGTTCAGAAAATTGTTACAGTGTTATCATTGAATCATCTAGCAATGTGGTAGTCCTGCTGAAGGCTTTAGCACTTTTTCTAAACGAAAAGGATTACTCATTTAAAATAAAAGTGTCAAGAAATTGAACTATACTTTTAATTAATTTTGTAAATATTGAATGCATAGCCACAGTTTGCTTTTAACTCCATAGCTTGTGAATGAACGTTGAACTTTGACCATTTGCTGTCTATTCATTACTTCTCTACAATACTTTTCAGTTCCTGTCTGTGCAATTTCCTTTTATTAATGTACAAACAAAACATGATGAATTAAACATGCTATTGCATGTAGTTTTTGGCAAGCATCAAAGATGAGGTAATTGAAGATGGTTATTATTTCCAGCTGCACAGTGCGAGCACATAGTGACATTTAAATAATATGAGAGAAAGTAAAATAGGTGTTTTGGTTTTAACAACACTGTCCTCTAAGCATCCCGACTCACTAATTTCCACTAATTATTTCAGATGATATCATTGCCATAAAAAGCTGTGCCTCAGATTAAATAATTTCTGATAAGGAAAGAAAAAAAGGGAAAATACTGTAATAACTAGAAATCATATTATAGCTAGATACTAGAACAAGTCTATACAAGTCATTGTATAGGTTTCTATCCAGGACACAAAGAATCACTTCTAGCACAAATAAAGTTTCTTATTATTTGTTAAATAATAAATTAATTGTAAGAAAATAACTCATCTTTATTTATTATTCTGAAATCCTCTATAAGACTTTTATGTTTTTTCTTTTCCCAATTTGTTATTTAGTAAAAGAGAGAAGTTAAGGTTTCCCACATATTCTTCTACGTGGTTCAAGACAATTTCCAATAAGAAACCATTGTTTCTATCCTGGTCTTTTGTCTGGCAACTTTCTGCATGTTACATCTTATTTCATACATTTTTTTTTTTCTCAGTACTTTTAATTTTTATTACTTAACTATGTAAAGGGTAGCTGAACATAATAAAGTAAGGAATTTGCATTGTTTCAAGCAAACCATCCTTTGCTAATCATAAGAGATGGCTAGCACTGTGGGAGTGAGAGGCTGGTATAATTTCCATGCTTTCACTGTAATTCTGTAGAATTAGCCAACAAATGGAACTTTAAAGATCTATGGTTGATTGCCATGTGTACATTAATTTTCCATTTGAAAAACAAATACAGCAAATATTTGTCTTGTTTGAAGTCAATAACCATTATGCATAACAATGGAGAGTACTGGATTGGGTCTGTCAGCCCCTTGTTTGGGTAAATTTGGGAAAAATGTAGGGTGTAGATACAAGGTACAATTATTTATCTGTTCATGCCCATAAAAAACATAGCAACTCTTGAAGTTGCATTTTATGCAAAATTTTTCCTCCCAGGCTGCACACCCTCCAAAGAACCTATTCTAGAAGGACAATGCACAACTTCCGTGCCTTCATAATTCTGTTCTCAGCATCTCTGACCAGTCTAACCTTCCAGTTCCACACTTAGCACAGAAGCTCTGAAATAAAGGACTGAGGCTCACCAATTAACTGTAAAATCTTGATTAAGACCTTATTTCATAAGAAGTGAACTGTAGAGAATGTGGTTCTTAGAGTGTGAAAAATTCTCAGGTAACTGAGACGCAGGTCAGTGTAAATGTAAGGTTACATCAATATGAATGAAATCCCCCTGAGATATTAAATGACATCTATTTTGTTTATGGTGTAGAAAATTCTGACATTAAAGCAATCTTAGTTTTGAGCCATGTAGAGTACAACTGGGTTTCCCTTAGCTTATTTTGTAGAAAAAGCCACTTAAACAGGGAAAGAAAAAAAAAAACAAACAAACACTGTGACTACAAAAAAAAATCTAACTATTGAAGTCATGAAACTCATTCTACTATTTAACTAACCCAGATCCCAAAGGGGATATTAGTATCAAGAAAAATCAAACCTCTCATATTGCATCCCCAAATCTGAATGTGAATCACACACAAAACACTTAAAGCTGACATATACCTGACATCTTATTTCTGCAACAATTTGATCACATATCACATAAACTTAGTTCAAGAGTTCTGGACCAGCAGCCTATGTGGTCATCTAGTCTCTTTTCAAGTATATCACCAGACCATGAATTTCATCCCAATTTCATCCTTTTAACATTATGTTGAGTCTGACTAACTTACTTTTTGTTAAAATACATATTCCAAATATGTATCTGAAGTCACCCTGACACCTGAGAATTAACCACATGTGACTCATCACTACTGACCATTAAAAATATGTTTGATTTTCTATGTGAATTTGTCTGGCATCAGGTGCTGTTTGCTGATCCTTGTCTTTACTTTCTTAATAGTCTCATTTTATGGCTATATTTTCTCTATTTGAAATCACTTAGACACTCTAAGCAAATCTGTTTCCCTTTTAGTGTCCTGAACATACCGAATTGTTTTAAGTCTTCAACTAAGAGGTCTTCCACTTGTTCAGTCAGACAGAGGCTACTTCTTATCTCCTCCTTTTTTTTTTTTTTTCAGCATCCTTCTTCAAATGTAGCCACTGAAACTATAAACAGCACTTCAGAACCAGCAGTTTCTGTAGAAGTAACATACTTCTACAGAATATATACCCAGTTCTTGATGAATTAAGTGAAACTTTAAAATATTCTTTAGAACATGGAGAGGAGGATTAGCGTATTGGAAAGCAAAGGACACGCTTTTGAATTATTTTGACATAATAGCTTTATTTTCCAGTCTTATAAAATACGTTACATCAAAATATTATGTGTTGATGCAACTGAATTCATTAAAATTAGTAGAATTGTTAATTATGTAGTTATTTTAACTTTAGTGAATTGTAAGATATTTCACTTATGTTTAACTTTCAATCAGGAACACTAGTGGAAAAAGTTGCACATCTTATAGTGAACATGCTTCACTTTTGGGTTCCATGTCATAGCTGTGGAAAGTATCTGACATGTCTGCATACTCCACTATACCTGTAAGTAGCTGTGTAGGTGACAGTAGAGGAGATCTATGGTCTTACAAAGCTGATTCACTTTCAAAGCATGTTCTCATATGTGTTACTTTTATCCTTTTTGACAAATACATTTTCAAGAGCCATTGATCTAAGGTAGCTAAAAAGGGCTCCAAGCTCTATACTGCAATTGAAACAACACAATAAAAAGTCCTTTCACTATCATTTATGATTATATATGGCACAAATGTGTGAACAGATCTAACAAGATTCTTTTCATCATGTTTCAGCACATCAGGATGAATTTTCTGAAGTAGGCATATGTTTAAAACCAGCTGAAAAGCAGAGGTTTGTTCACATTGTTATTTCTGGAAATGCCCAGTGATCGATTTAGGAGCTGAAATCAAGCTATTTTAAGGATTGTCATTTTCATGTGGCCCGATCCTGCTCTTTCACTTGCCCAAGTAGGATCTATTGATGTGAATCACTACTCTGGTATCACTCGCCAATGTAGTATTAATAAGGACTCTTGGATTCATTCCTTCTACCACATTTTTTAGGTAGAAACATACTGCTTATGAGTGAATATTAAAGTTTATGCCTTGAATTTCACGTGACTAATTTAAAGGTCATACTTGTTAACTGTTGCAAATTTTTGCCTACGGAACCTTTGACATTATAAAATGAAATATAATCTTATAACACTCTAAAATTCCTTCAGTCAATGGATTCTGTTTCATAATATGTGGTGTTTCACATCTTGAAAGCATGGCATTCCAAGCCTTATTCTTAAGGAAAAAAACAGGAGCATATTGTGAAATTGATTATGTAGACACTTGTAAAAGCTAACTGTAAATAAATATGTTGCAACCCAGACTGAACAGGACACAATACTTTTTTTTTTTGTCATTATCATTTGGAAGAATGTGGAGAAGTTAACTCACATTACAAAGGGAATATATTGTATCTTGAACCCAATATACGTGGTTAGCCAGAGAAGTGGTGAACACCCTTCTATTCCGTGTTCATATTGAATAGCACCTCAATATCTCGATTTCTTTCTCTGAAGTGTCTTGACCCAGCACTATGCTGGAGGATTCCAAGAATCAAGTCTCACAGAGGTCTAATATTTGAGTAAAATACTCATTTTCCATTAATGAGCTGTGGGTCCTGATTGAAAAATGAAATAGGTTGACAGTAGGCTAATCTTTGCTCCAGATCCTTATTTTCAGTCAAAAAAATTTATGGAAGTGAAAGCTGCAGGCATCTGAAATTCCTGTGTTAGATGTTTTATCTCAACAAGACGTCTGCTTCTCTAAAACTGTACTTGCAAAGTTTTAGCTTTTTAATCCTTGAAAATTATGCTAATAGAGATACTATTGTCAAACATACAGGATACAGTTTGACTTGGAGGTGTCACTTTCACCACTGTGTTAAGAGATTTTGTGTCTGAAAACTGGGGACACATTCCTTCTACTCACACCCTTGTATTCTATATTCTGGCTAGTGTGCTAGTAATAATACAATAATTTCTTTTAGATGACATGTTAAATCAAAGTTTTCCAGAGATTAACAATTACATGGTACTTTTTGAAAAAGAGAAGGATAATAAATCTGGTGTCCTGACAAACTTCTTCAGTAGTCTTCATAACCTCCCCCCTAAGACAAGGGCATGGTCTCTTTGGAAATAAGCATGCATGCTCAAAGAGATGTCCTGCTCAAAAAGCTGCTAAAAGATTAACGGATATCTAATGCTCTAGGACACATTGCAATATGCCTTATTTGGAATGCCACAGTTTCATGGTTGCATTAAAACATAATTCTATTTCTATGCTCAGACTACAGATTGCAGATGGCTTTATTTTACGCTGGTTTATTGAAACACTGGAAATCTGAAATATCATAGTACAATATATACAAAATGTATAAAATGATATGAAAATGAAATTTACATGGAGTTCTGGAGTTCAGTAAATATATTGAAAAATCTATTTCAGTTCTGTATAGTATCTAGTAGTACCATTTGAATGGGACATTTTTTCCAGTTCAACACACAGCTTAAATAAAAAAATTAAAAATAAAAAATAAAAGAGAATTATGTGAAAATACTGCCTGTTCTCAAGTATAAAGTTTTTTTTTTGTCTTATTTGTTTTTTTTTTCTTTGAAAAGTCAGCTGGTTCAATCATATTTTCTTGTTGGTCAAAATATAACTTACTCTTAAACAGAGGAAAAAATGTAGATGTATTGACACCTCTTTAGACTTGCATAGGTATGTAATCATAAATGTCTTCACACCATTTAAGAAAGAGATTTTCTAACAACATTCTCTGACAATTAACGCGCATGATGTATTTTGGAATATTTGAAGTGCATTTTTTAATTAACTTTCAGGTATATGATAAGCATTTTCCTGTTTTTACAGTGGAATGTCTTTCAAATGGTTGCAATTCAGAGTGTTGCAGTCACTCTGACCTTTGTTTTACCTATAGACACTGGCAGGATTATTTGTACTTATCTCCTTCACACATCCATGTGGACTAAGAGGCAAGAACTGTAGCCCTGGAATGCTAACTTGAGTATTATTACTGATTACACTGGCATATAAGTTCCTATTTGGAACAGAAATATTAATATGTACCATTAAATGAAAGTGTCATGATTACATATTGGAACGGGGCAAATATCATGTCTGATCTGCGCAGTGTTTGAGGTCTGGAGTCCACTGCCTGAACCTGGTGTGCTCAGGGACCAGCAGCAATGCTGGCTTCTTCTGACTGGTGGCCACTGAAACACCACAGCTCCTCAGTGATTAGCCACTGTTCCTTTTTTGAGGAACCAGTTCCTGAGATACTGAATAATCTCTGAAAAGCTCCAAGAACAGAGCTCAAGCTCTTCATAAGAGTGCAGGTTAATGTTAGTTTGGGGTTTATGAGAAATTTGTGTGAGGGTTGCCGACTCACTAGGATGAGGATTGATAGATCCAAATAAGGTAGTCAGATAAACCACTGAACAGCATACTACTGCAAGACTACAATCCTTTAGGCAAATCTTACTACTCAAGTATAGATTTTGAAATAATGGACAATGCCATCAGCCTCTGTGGAGGTCTGTGATGATATTAGATAAAGTAATTTGCAGGACTAGAGTCCCTGAACTCTTTTTATTTTTTTTAGCATCATATTCAGTGCTCATATAGACTTTGCATATCAATGTCACTGATATAATGACTTAAAAGAGTCATTCCCCTTCACCAACCATCTGAAGCAGGCATTCTTCTTAGAATAGAGTTTATACAAAGATTGTTAAAAAAGTTTGGCTTAAACCTAAAATGTCACCACTTCTGCCACGATTCAAGGTAAGAAGCACATTAAAAAAAATAGTTCAGTTATTCCACACACTCTTCTATCTTCCACTTAGTCAAGCAGATAAGTTCACAACATTTATAAGAAGATAAGTTAACGTAATTTATCATGAGATGTAGTGCTCATAATCTTCCTGATGCCAAAGAGAATTCTGAAGTATTTAGCAAGAGCTTAGCTCCCATGGGAATGGGCACAAGGTAGCTAGAAATACATACATATAAATAGAATCACTGCAGTGAGAAAATTCCAGTCTTTTTTCTACTAGCATATATCTCCAGTAAATTTGCTTAGTAAAATAACTAAAGAAAGTTCAGAACTAATTAAGGTCAAGCATTGAATTAATCAGGTAGTTTAAAAACTCTGTTAGAAATTTGGCTGCATCAAAAATAATAATAATAAAATCCTTTGGCTAACTTGCAAACAGATGGAAGGCTTTGAAGACCCAAATCAGTGAACAATTGACAGCCAGGAATAAAGAGCTTGCAGAGAATGTGACCAGCAAATCACAATAATACACAGTCATAGAGTTCTAGCTCTAGGACTTTCTCATCCAGATGTGTCTTCTACAGAAAACAGAAGTAACAAAGATCACACTGAGACCCTTTTGCTACCACAGTCTGCAATGAAATCCATGCCTGGGAGACTTTGTTCAATGTAAATGGACTATATGAGGTCAGATTATGCCATATATTCCCATAAGTAGAAAGGATCCACAATTGTGCGACACCTTTTATAAACAAACACACAAGCTAACAACCAAGCAAACAAACAAACAAACAAAGATTAATAAGATGACCTCACTTCAGTGCCTGGTAAAATTATGAAGAAGATCATTCTGGAACTTATTGAAAAACACCTGAAAAATAATGCCTTCATTGGTCACAGCCAACATGGATTCACAAGGGGCAGGTCCTGTTTAATGGACTTAATTTCATTTTATGACATTTTCCACCTAGCTGACCAAGGGAAGCCGGTTGAATTAATCTTTTTGGATTTCAGCAAAGCTTTTGATACCATTTCTCACAGTATCATTCTGGACAAAATGTCCAGCATACAGATAGATGAAAACATAGCACAGTGGATGAATAATTGATTGATAGGTTGGGTTCAAAAGGTTCTAGTAAATGAGGTTATATCAGGCTGGTGACCATTCACCAGTGGGGTCCCCTAGGGCTCCATTTTAGAGCCAGTTGTGTATAATGTTTTCATAAATTACTTGCATGCAGGACTTGAAGGTGTACCAAGTAAGTTTGCAGATTACACTAATTTGGGAGGAGCTGTTGACTCCCATGAGGGTCGGGAGACCTTGTAGTAAGATCTTGACAAATTAGAGGGCTGGGCAATCACCAGCTACATGAAGTATAACAAGAGCAAGTGATGGATTCTGCACCTGGGATGGAGCAACCCTAGGGGATAAGAGACTGGAGAGCAGCCCTGCAGAAAGTGATCTGGGGGTTCTGGTCAACAGCAATTGAATATGAATCAGCAGTGTGCCCTGGCTACCAAAAGGGCCAACTGTACCCTGGGGTGCATCAGGCACAGCACTGCTAGCTGGTTGAGGGAAGGGGTTGTCCTCTGTACTCTGTGCTGGTGCAATCTCACCTCCAGTACTATGTGCAGGTTTGGGCAACACAATATAAGAAGGACTTAAAACTATTGAAGAGTGTCCAAAGGAGAGCTATGAAGATGGTTAAGGGTCTAGAAGGGAAGACGTATGAGGAGTATCTGAGGTCACTTGGTTTGTTCAGCCCAGAGAAGAGGAGACTGAGGGAAGGACTCATGGTGGCCTGCAGCTTCCTCACAAGGGGAGTGGAGGGGCAGATGCTGAGCTCTGCTCTCTGGTAACCAGCAATAGGGCCCAAGGGAATGGCATGGGACTGTGACAGGGGAGGTTCAGGTTTGATGTTGGTAAAATTGCTCACCAAGAGGGTGGCTGGGCACTGGAACACAGAACACTGGCTCGCCACGGAAGTGGTCATGGCACCAAGCTTGCTGGATTTCAAGAATATACTCAAGCATACGGTCTGATTTTTGGGTCGTCCTGTGTGGAGCCAGAAGTTGGACTTAATGATACTTGTGGGTCCCTTTCTTCTTAGGATACTCTATGATTCTAGGACAGAGTCATGGGAAAGCAAATTACTCCATTACCAGGAGCTTCTTGATAACTAAAGCTGTGAAATTTCCAAGTGGAAATACAAGAGCAAAACAAAAGAGCTATTTCCTCATCAAAAGAGAAATCTTGCAAGAGTCACATTTCACAGGAAGAATGCAGAAGAACATCATGTAATATTCACTTCTCTGTGACATTGTGATTCTGTTCTCTAAAGATTCCCATTACACCTAATCAGAGATGTGGGGTGGAATCCAAGAGCTCATTCCAGGTTCCTCTTGACTCCTTGTTGGATGAGAGGATTCAAATATTCGCCATCTCTACATCAAACAGTAGTTTCCACACAAAGGAGAAGTATTACACAAGGCAGAAAGAACCTGCAGTTTTTTTCAACAGCATCCTTATATTGGACTATTGGGGTCAGGCCTTCTATAGATACCCTTTTCCCACAGCAAACATGAGGTGTGAAACTGAGTATTTCTTTCCCAAGCAGATGATATTTTTCCCCCAAAACACTTACCCAGAGAAGGATGCTGTTTGGTATATAGAGTTTTGAAGCCACTTTGAAACAAGGGAAAACGTGTTTTGGCCCTTTCTGAGGTTTAAGGGGAGAAACAGGAGACTCATCATCTGTAGTAAAATTGGTACTGTGAAATACTTAGTCAAAAAGTCTCTAATGGGAAGGACAGAGGAGCAGGAAGATAAATAGATGACCAGAAACTTCAGTGGAGACTATAAAACACTCTTGAACATTTTCTGTCCCATAAGAAACAATATAGAGTAAATAATGTGCCTAGATTAATATCATGTCTTGCTCTCCAACAGCCTCATGTTTAACATCTTATTTCTGCTACTGTTAAGCTACATCAGCACAAAGATTGTCCACAAGGAGTAGAGAGGACTGAATAGGTGTGTCTGGAGAGGACCTCTTGAAATCCATATAAAATGTTAGTTGACTGGTTTGGACTTCAGAATACTATATACATATACATGCAAGAAAATGGACATGAACTTTGTGCATTCCAGACATTATGAGAAAGCCAAGGGCAACAGTCAAGGCTAAAAATTGTGATTAGATTCACATGAATAGATCTGAAGCAGTCTCACGGAGGGTAAAGAGTATATAGGCAGCTATAATCAGTCATAAACCACCTGAAGCATAAGGCAAGAAATACTTTTGGATGATGAAGAAAGTCTGTGAGTGGCAGCAATGAAAGCAGATATGAGAAAAAATAAAAAGAACGTAAAAGATATTTTTTTAATTATCTTTTTATCTGTGCTAAATAATAATAATAATAATAATAATAATAATAATAATAATAATAATAATAATAATAATAAACTTTTGTATCTTAGATATTTTTACTTCAGAAATCTAAGAAAAAAACATGAGTTCAAGTCAAAACAGAGCGAAAAAAATATTTAAAAATGTAAAAAGGTATGCTCAGGTATGTATTATCAGTGTGAAAATATTACAGGTATTTACACATATAAGTTGAGAAATAAAGTAAATGGATAGATCAAAATAATATAAAACTTCTGAGAATTTAACTTTTACAACTTTGTAACTAGTTCCAATTCTTACAGCTGTAATAAATCCAGAGATATAAGACAAGCTAGGCAAATCCACACAAATGATGCTTGCTCCCGTATGTCTACAAGTATAAAGTGTAAGGTGAAGGGTATAAAGTAGAAACCTTATAACTGAAACAAACTTCCTATGACTTTTAGCAATGCAGAATATTGTAACTTAATAAATAAATTTGTGTTCTCCCATGTCAAAAATGTAGATATATTGCACTGAAATAATATTTTCTCCTACTGATTTACAACTGGTCTTGCATGTATCATGTCAAGCTGTTAATAATGTCATCCTTTTAAGATATTTTCCTTAAAGCATCAAAAAAAGCAACCATTAGATTCCTTGTCTAACTAAGAATATCTAGTTGCTTCATCCGTGATGCCAGTTAACAACAATTTGAAAAAGTATAGCAGGACCAGAGTTACCTGCAGAAGACATGAGGAACTTGGAATAGGCAGGAATTTTGTGGTGCACTCTATGACAGCTCTCTGTACCTCCAAGGAATGGTGAGCTGATGGCACTACTCTACCCACAGATAGAGATAGAGATATTGGAAACATGGCACCTTTTCCGTACGTTGCTATATCTTTGTCCTATACATCAGTCAAATAAAAGTGTGATTTTCAAAGACCAGTGAAAAGTATATTTCCTCATTTGTGTAAGTGAAAAACTCTATGCCTCTTCATGAAGATCATACATGGGAAGATAAACATTGTTTCTTACCCTTAGGATGTGTTGAAAAGAGAGAGAGAGGGGAAAAAAAATTACCTTGAACTGCCTCTTCCCTTAACCTGTGAGCCTTGACAGGATTTCACAGCACACTTCTGGGCCTCCATGGGTCATGATTTCCACAGCTGCTGTACCCTGATAGATGGGTCATTATGTGAACAACCAAAGCTCACTGAAGAGTGACTGTGTTTCTTAAGATCTATCAGATGTGTAATTAATCCATGTGCATGGAAAACTATGGTACTGTAGAAAAGTAATGGAAGCCATAACCAAGCCCTAGATGTCTATAGCATGGTAACCTAAATCTGACTGTGAATTTTCCTGTCTAGAGAGGTTTTCAGAAAAATTTTAGCACTACAAAGGTGTGAACTTGTGTATGATAATGACATTGTATTTATTTATTATTTGAAAAACCTGTGACCTTAAGTATTAAGTAGAGAAAGGTGGAAATTATTTGAACAGTGTCAATATTTTCTAAGGTTTCAAGAAAAAAAAAATCATATAAAGTGTGCAAATGATGTTGTCTTGATAGGTAGCCTGTCAAATATAACATTTTAAATGAATAAGACAACAAAATGCTTCCTATCCTCTTAAAAGCTAAAGAATTTCAATTTGAACTTAATTAGAATTTCAACTAAAACTTTACACGTTATCCTGTCACCAGGGAGCATGCAAAATAAGGCTGTTCTGGAAGAAGTTAGTTTGGTTTAGTTCTGCAAAGTTGCCAGCTGTCAAAGTTAAGTAAACATTTTCTTAAGGAACTTAAATGCACAGAAATGAAAATATACAGCAGCAGAAACAAAAATGAAGATGCAACTGGAGTGGCACAGGAAAGATCTGGTCTATAATTTGGAAAGGTCTAGCTATAATTTGTCTGGATAGCATATAGTTTTTTTATGAAAAGAAAAAAAAAAAAAGGTTTATTTTAAAATATATTTCTATTTCTATTGGAGTTGGGAGGCCTTTTACCAAATTGATCTTATAGTCACTGGAAATGCTCATGTCTAACAGTCCTCGCATTTCTTGTAAATGTATTTGTAAATGTCTCTTTAGAGTGCAGCAACAACAGAAATAAGACTTCTGTGTCTAGCTTGGCAGGTTAATTCACACAAGTGAGCCTGAAGTCTCCTACTTCTGTCTCCTTGTGGAAGAGAAAAAACTCACATGGGCTTCCACCTTTGTAAATCACAGAAAATGGCTCAGACTTGCAGCTTTCAATGCATATTCTGCCACCTGTCTGACTCTTAAGGTTTTTATAGCACACTAAAAACTCCAGCATTTAGGCACCTAATGGTGGAAAGTCACTAGTGCAAGCTATAGTTAATGAGATACAGGAAGAATTAAATTTAATTAACCTATGCTGATTTTGGCTGCAGCACAAACTTTCTGGGTGAACCTTATCACCAGGCCTCAGGATTTTACTGACACACTCATAATATTTCACTTATGCTCTAACTCCTGGAATCAGTGTTAGCGAAGAATCTCGGCTTTCATACACAGAGAGATTTTAATTCTTGGTTGTAGACAGAAGTTTCATGCAACAAGTTCTTAAAAATTCTTAAAATCTCAAATACCAAAGATGAATAAGGGAGGTGGGGGTGGGAGGGTGGGGAGATGCAGGGCAGTGTATTTTTTTTAATTTGTGGTACATAGGTATTGGCCAAAAGCAATTTCAAAACTCAATGGAAACTTAAGTACCCTTTTGTTAGGCTATGCTATACACAATATATGACCTGCACCTAGTAACATTGCCTTAACTTAAGGCGAGAGTGAACTCCAATATTTATCAACATATAAGCCTGATTTTGTGGAAGAAAGAAAACAAAATATGATTTTTACAAAGGGATACCTAAAGAAAATGAGTCTCCTTCTGACCTTCCGAACTTACTGGACTTTTAAGGAGTTTCAGGGAAAAGTGTCAGAACCTTACGTAGGAAACATAAATCCAAGATCTATGTGCTGCATATAAGTCAGAAAAATACAAAAACTTTGTTACACAAATATTTGTAATATATGGCATATAACATTTGCCTAAAGAAAGTATCAGGTTTAAAATTCAATCTAAATAACTATTGGGAGGTAACTTTGAACGGAGATCTGATGTTCCTCACCTCATTCCCACTGCTTCAGAAGTACTCTTCTAGCAATTTGTTACTTTGTGGGTTACTTTCTTCTCACTTGTCACTTCACTCATCACATTTTGCTTCTAGATTACAGGTTTGAGCACAACCTAATTAAGACACTACATTGCTTACTTATTAAGCAGCACATTATTAAGAAACTAATAAAAAATATAAGTTAACAAACAGCAGTGTTACTAGCTCATAATTATACCATTTTTAACGTTACTATATGTGATCATACAAAATACTGTACAGAACAAAAATTTTAGTTACTCTTTAATTTGACTACTGGTTATTTTTCTGAAGTAATCCTTTTTTGAGGTATAAGGCAGTATTCCATCTTCTTCCAGTTGCTACCTCCAGACTCCTCCAATCATATACTGTTACTGCTGGCTTGAACTGTTTGGCATCTGTTCACATATAGTTCAGAATGATTTCTAGCAATTCTCTACCAAGTCTCCATTGTATAACATAACTGTTCAGTCTGAATTTTGCTAACCATACTTTGGAAAAGATAACATTAATTTTCTTTATTGCAATGTTTGGACTATTGATTAATAAATACAAGTAGAATGTTTGTAAGATTCCTATAATGGATACAGAAAGAGAACGACAGAAAGTAAAATGATATTTGGGAATGCTCTGAAGAGCCAGTGAGAGATTACAGAAAGCAGAAAGCAGAGGAAAAAAAAAAAAAAGGAAAGGAAGGAAGAAGACACTTTTCAGAAACAAGAAGGACTAGAAATAATATTTCTTATAAAAAGGTCTGATAATTGGAGCCTTCCATCAGCACAGGACAACTAACGTGCAATACAACCACCATCCATTTTTGACATTTTTACTGTATTTGAGGACTCTGTGTGGAATGGAAAGAGATGCACTCATAGGATTTCTTCATTGTCTACTCATTGCATTTAACAGTTTCCAAGTATGTATTAATGTAAACCATATACTCATGAAAAATCTTCATATACTCACTTGCTTCAAAACTCACTGTGAAAGTGCTTTGTTGTCAGTCATTCACTATGCATTCATGTTTTCTTGGCTTAAAAACAATTATTTCATAGAAATATCTGACATTAAATAAGTAAACACATAATGGCTACATTTCAGTTTTGAAGTATTATTTTAATTCTCCGTTGTGTTCTTACTGGTATGTTACTGGGAGTCAGTATGTTGCACTCTCACAGATACTTAACTAAGTACACAGATGAGGCTTTGGAATATGATGTGTCACTAAAGCTCAGAGTAGGCACACAGTTATGTTAAAGTATTTCTGATATTTGAACTGGTTTCCTCAGAGATCAGAAAAGAGTTAAGATTTATTGAGCTAAAAGAGGTGAAACAGAGGAATATGATTCTTCAATCTGCAGGTTAAAGAGCAGAGAAAACCCTGTCAAACTCCTTGTCCAACTACAATATGAAACTTCCACCGACCGAGTTTTTCTTCATTCAGGTCAGTACCCCATCACTGGGCTTTGGAATCATGTTTCTTCCTTGTTGTGGTTTAACCCGGCTGGCAGCTAAACACCACACAGCCATTGGCTCACCCTCCCCCCCTCCCTCTCTGGGATGGGGGAGAGAAACGGGAAGTGAAGCCTGTGAGTTGAGATAAAGACAGTTTATTAAGACAGGAATATAACAATAACAATAATAATAATAGTGATAATGATAATAGTATTAATAATAATAATGTGTAAGAAACAAGTGATGCACAACGCAATTGCTCACCACCCACTGACCGATGCCCAGCCTATCCCCGAGCAGCCAGCCCCCCACCCCGGCCAGCCACCCCTATATATTGTTTAGCATGACGTCAGATGGTATGGAATACCCCTTTGGCCGGTTTGGGTCAGCTGTCCTGGGTCTGTCCCCTCCCAGCTCCTGCTGCACCCCTAGCCTGCTCGCTGGCAGGACAGAGCGAGAAGCTGAAAAGTCCTTGGCCTGGTGTAAGCACTGCTCTGCAACAATTAAAACATCAACATGTTATCAGTGCTCTTCTCACCCTAACCCAAAACATAGCACCCTACCAGCTACTATGAGGGAAAATTAACTCTGTCCTAACTGGAACCAGGACAGATATACACCCCTTATTCCATACCACTTATGTCATGCTCAGGTTACACTCTTTCCAATACCTTGTAATTAATCACTATTTTTATCTATGATATATAGCAATCATGGTAGTGATGACATACAGTATTATATAATAATTAGCATACTACAATTCAACTCATGGGCTATTCTCACCCAGTATTAAATCCCCTTGAGGTACGTACCGGACCTCCACATTCTTTTACATTACCCACCAAGTGCATCCAGGTCCCTGAGTAAAAGCAATTCCACGAATTGGTTTGCCTTTTCCTGAGGCAGGAGTAGCCCAGACTGTTTTACCCAGCATGTTTCTTACGTGCACTACAGGAACTTTATCCCCTTCTACAGTGCGTAACAGGTTTGATTGGGCAGGTCCAGCTCGGTTGGCAGATCCCCTAGTATTGACTAACCAGGTGGCCTTTGCCAAATATGTATCCCAATTTTTGAATGTCCCAGCACCCATTGCTTTCAGTGTAGTCTTTAACAGTCCATTGTATCGTTCAACTTTTCCAGAGGCTGGTGCATGATAGGGGATGTGATACACCCACTCAATACCGTGTTCTTTGGCCCAAGTGTCTATAAGGTTGTTTTGGAAATGAGTCCCGTTGTCTGACTCAATTCTCTCTGGGGTGCCATGTCGCCATAGGACTTGCTTTTCAAGGCCCAGGATAGTGTTCCGGGCGGTGGCATGGGGCACAGGATATGTTTCCAGCCATCCGGTGGTTGCTTCCACCATTGTAAGTACGTGGCGCTTGCCGTTGCGGGTTTGAGGGAGTGTGATGTAATCAATCTGCCAGGCCTCTCCATATTTATATTTCAGCCATCGTCCTCCATACCAAAGAGGCTTTGACCGTTTGGCTTGCTTGATTGCAGCACGTTTCACAATCATGAATAACTTGTGCTATAGAGTCCATGGTCAGGTCCACCCCTCGATCACGAGCCCATCTGTATGTTGCATCTCTACCTTGATGGCCTGAGGTGTCATGGGCCCATCGGGCTATAAATAATTCACCTTTATGTTGCCAGTCCAGGTCCACCTGAGCCACTTCAGTCTTGGCAGCCTGATCCACCTGCTGGTTGTTTTGATGTTCTTCAGTAGCCCGATTCTTGGGCACATGAGCATCTACATGGTGTACCTTTACAACCAGGTTCTCTACCCAGGCAGCAATATCTTGCCACAATGCCGCAGCCCAGATGGGTTTGCCCCTGCGCTGCCAGTTGTTCTGCTTCCATTGCTGTAACCACCCCCACAGGGTATTTGCTACCATCCATGAATCAGTATAGAGATAGAGAACTGGCCACTTTTCTCGTTCAGCAATATCTAAAGCCAGCTGAATGGCTTTCACTTCTGCAAACTGACTCGATTCACCTTCTCCCTCAGCAGCTTCTGCAACTCGTCGTGTAGAACTCCGTACAGCAGCTTTCCATCTCCGATGCTTTCCCACCATACGACAGGACCCATCAGTTAACAGGGCATATTTCTTCTCATTTTCTGGTAGCTTGTTGTACAGTGGGGCTTCTTCAGCACGGACCACCTCCTCCTCTGATGATATCCCGAAGTATTTGCCTTCTGGCCAGTCCATAATCATTCCCAAGATTCCTGGGTGACTGGGGTTTCCTATTCGAGCCCGCTGAGTAATCAGTGCAACCCACTTGCTCCATGTAGCTTCAGTTGCATGATGTGTAGAGGGGACCCTTCCTTTGAACATCCAGCCTAGTTTCCCCAGGTTCTTTCTGCCAGAGGCTCCAGGTGGGACCATTCTCCCCGGATGCAGTGTAGAGCACATTCTTTACATCTGGTCCTGTTTGGACTGGCCCAAGGGCTACTGCCTGAACTATTTCCTCCTTATTTTGTTCAAAGGCTTGTCGTTGCTCAGGGCCCCATTCAAAAGCATTTTTCTTACGGGTTACTTGGTAGAGCGGGTTTACAATCAGACTGTAATTTGGAATATGCATTCTCCAAAACCCCACGACACCTAGGAAACTTTGTGTTTCTTTTTTGCCAGTTGGTGGAGACATAGCTGTTATTTTGTTGATCACATCCACTGGGATTTGACGACGTCCATCTTGCCATTTTATTCCTAAAAACTGGATCTCTCGTGCAGGTCATTTAACTTTATTTTGTTTTATGGCAAAACTGGCTTTCAGAAGGATTTGGACTATTTTCTTCCCTTTCTCGAAAACTTCCTCTGCAGTGTCACCCCACACAATGATGTCATCGATGTACTGCAGGTGTTCAGGAGCTTCCCCCTGCTCCAGCACAGACTGGATCAGTCCATGGCAAATGGTAGGGCTGTGTTTCCACCCCTGGGGCAGCCGATTCCAAGTATATTGGACTCCCCGCCAAGTGAAAGCAAACTCTGGCCTGCACTCTGCTGCTAGAGGGATGGAGAAAAATGCATTAGTGATATCAATTGTGGCATACCACTTGGCTGCCTTTGATTCCAGTTCATACTGGAGTTCTAGCATGTCTGGCACTGCAGCACTCAATGGTGGTGTGACTTCGTTCAGGCCACGATAGTCCACTGTTAGTCTCCACTCACCATTAGACTTTCGCACTGGCCATATGGGACTATTAAAAGGTGAATGAGTCTTGCTGATCACTCCTTGGCTCTCCAGTTGACGAATTAGCTTATGGATGGGAATCAGGGAGTCTCGGTTGGTGCGATATTGCCGCTGGTGCACAGTTGTGGTAGGGATCGGCACTTGCTGTTCTTCAACCCTCAGCAACCCCACAACAGAAGGGTCCTCTGAGAGACCGGGCAAGGTAGACAACTGTTTAATGTCCTCTGTCTCTAAGGCAGCTATGCCAAAAGACCAGCAGAACCCTTTTGGGTCCTTGAAATATCCTCTTCTAAGATAGTCTATGCCAAGGATGCATGGAGCATCCGGGCCAGTCACAATACGGTGCTTTTGCCACTCATTACTGGTTAGACTCACTTCAGCCTCCAATACAGTTAACTGCTGGGATCCCCCCGTCACACCATAAATACAGATGGGCTCTGGCCCTTTATAGCTTGATGGCATTAGAGTACATTTTGCACTGGTGTCTACTAAAGCCTTATACTTCTGTGCGTCTGACGTGCCAGGCCATCGAATCCACACAGTCCAATAAACTCGATTGTCCCTTTCCTTCCCCTGGCTGGAGGCAGGGCCCCTCTAGTCCTGGTCAGAATCTTCGTTTCTGTGTTTAAAAGGACTGCCTGCTGGAAGCTGGAGCAGCAAACTTTTCAGAGAACCCCTTTTTCCCAATTGTTTTCTTTTGCAACTCACGTACCCCTGCCCCTAGGGTCGCAGTAGATTTTCCATCCCATTTTCTCATGTCCTCTCCATGGTCACGTAGGTAAACCCACAGGGTGGCACAGGGTGTGTGCCCACCATATTGTCTTCCTTGCACAGATGAATGTTTACCCCTAATAGCTGAGACACTGATTTGTACAGGTGGGGAGGAAAATAATCTCTCTTCAAGTTGGTGGATCTTTTCAGAAATTTTCTCCAAAGTATTCTCTTTTAGCTGGTGGACACTGGTTCGTTCAGGTGGAGGGGGTGATAAATTCTCTTTAAGTGGGTGGAACTCTTCAGACAGTTTCTCCATAGCCGAGACACAGGCCTGTAGGGAAGAGGAGAGATTTCCTTCATACTGCTGGAGTTGTTTAGCCAATTGATTCATTGTGGGATCCTCATCCTCTTTCCGGGTTAGTATTGCCAATGAGCTGGCATATGATGATGGTGCACTCCGTACAAACTTCCGCCACATGGGTCGTGTACACTGGACTTCATCTGGATCTGTGGATGTTTGTGCATCGTCTAGGTCTTTATAAATTACTTCCCGTACGGCTAATTCCCTCAGGTACTGAATTCCCTTCTCCGTGGTGGTCCATTTGCCTGGTAGACATAAAAGTTCTTCCTTGAAGGGATACCTTTCCTGCACAGCTGACAGTAGACTCCTCCAGAGGCTGCGAGATCGTGCTCCATCTCCAATTGCTTTGTCAATGCATGCGTCCCTAGCAAGGGATCCCAGCCGCCTGGCTTCCTTGCCCTCTAATTCCACACAATTGGCTCCGGTGTCCCAGCACCGGAGCAGCCAGGTGACAAGCTGCTCACCTATACAGCGACCAAAATCTTTTCGCACATCTCGTAGCTCACGCTGGTATAGGGTTTGGGTAGTTACTGTTGATTTTTCGACATCCTCATCCTCATCTTCATCCTCCTGCACATTTGATGGCCCAGCCTCGTCTTCTCTATACCCAGACCTAGCAGAAGACTGTCTGCGTTCTAAACAACCTGAGTCTCTATACCATTTTTTCACCTTGTCTACAGGGGCAACTTGCACTGCTACAGCTCGTTTCTCTGACCCAGACACAGGAGTGGGAGCAGCTGCAGGAGCTGGAGCTGCTGCAGGGGCTGGAGTGGCTGCGGGAGCTGGAGCTGGAGCAGCTGCAGGGGCTGGAGCGGCTGCAGGAGCTGGAGCGGCTGCAGGAGCTGGAGCTGCTGCAGGAGCTGGAACTGGAGCGGCTGCAGGAGCTGGAGCTGGAGTGGCTGCAGGAGCTGGAACTGGAGCGGCTGCGGGAGCTGGAACTGGAGCGGCTGCAGAAGCTGGAACTGGAGCAGCTGCAGGAGCTGGAACTGGAGCAGCTGCAGGAGCTGGAACTGGAGCGGCTGTGGGAGCTGGAACTGGAGCAGCTGCAGGAGCTGGAACTGGAGCAGCTGCGGGAGCTGGAACTGGAGCGGCTGCAGGAGCTGGAGCGGCTGCGGGAGCTGGAGCTGGAGCGGCTGCAGGAGCTGGAGTGGCTGCAGGAGCTGGAGCTGGAGCGGCTGCAGGAGCTGTCACTAGGTTGCTAGTAGCATCAATTGCAGCTCGGTAGGCACAAGCCAGGCCCCAGCACGCTACAGTGATTTGTGTCACTTTGGAACTGCCAGAGTCATGACACCTTTTTTTCTAGCATTCTGCCAGCTCTTGATTTCTGGTTCAATAAATCTCTTGTTCATAGCCATATATCTTCAACAGGGTGGCTGGAGGATGTTTGTCCTTTTCCCTGTTCCCTGCTGTCTCCAGTGTATCAGAGGGAGCAGGGCTGATCAGAGCTCTGTGACAAGACTTGGAAGTTGTCAGTTTGTCTTCTGTCTGAAGTACATCAGGTCTGAGCCCTATAATCATTACATGTTCCTGACAGCAGTGCTTCTCTCTTTTCTGCCACGTTGTTGGTTTGCTTTGCTTTTTGTTGTGTTTGTTTGCTTTTTATAGGGACCTCTGCTCTGATTTTATTTAAAAAAAAAAAAAAAGACTTGTGAGATCATCAAGCTAATAATCCCAGCTAGACTAAAAAGCTTTTCTG
>NW_027663834.1:0-63000 GCF_964034855.1 Anser brachyrhynchus | reverse complement strand
GTCCAGAGAGTGCACTGGCACCACTGAGCTACACTGCAGTGAGTCCAGTAGTTGCACTGGCACCACTGGGGATGCACTGCTGTGAGTTCAGAGAGTGCACTGGCACCACTGGGGATGCAGTGCAGTGAGTGCAGAGAGTGCACTGGCAGCACTGTTGATGCAGTGCAGTGAGTCCAGGGAGTGCACTGGCACCACTGGGGATGCACTGCAGTGAGCTCAGAGAGTGCACTGGCACCACTGGGGATGCAGTGCAGTGAGTCCAGAGAGTGCACTGGCACCACTGGGGACGCAGTGCAGTGAGTCCAGAGAGTGCACTGGCACCACTGGGGACGCAGTGCAGTGAGTCCAGAGAGTGCACTGGCACCACGGGGGATGCACTACAGTGAGTCCAGAGAGTGCACTGGCACCACTGGGGATGCACTACAGTGAGTCCAGAGAGTGCACTGGCACCACTGGGGATGCAGTGCAGGGAGTCCAGAGAGTGCATTGGCACCACTGCGGATGCACTGCAGTGAGTCCGGAGAGTGCCCTGGCACCAATGGTGATGCAGTGCATTGAGTCCAGAGAGGGAACTGTCAGCTATGGGGATGCAGTGCAGTGAGTCCAGAGAGTGCACTGGCACCACTGGGAATGCAGTGCAGTGAGTCCAGAGAGGGCACTGTCAGCAATGGGGATGCAGTGCAGTGAGACCAGAGAGTGCACTGGCTCCACTGGGGATGCAGTGCAGTGAGTCCTGAGAGTGCAATGGCACCACAGGGGATGCAATGCAGTGAGTCCAGAGAGTGCACTGGCACCACTGGGGATGCAGCACAGTGAGTCCAGAGAGTGCACTGTCACCACTGGGGATGCACTGCAGTGAGTCCAGAGAGTGCTCTGGCTCCACTGGGGATGCAGTGCAGTGAGTCCATAGAGTGCACTGGCACCACTGGGGAAGCAGTGCAGTGTGTCCACAGAGAGCAATGGCACCACTGGGGATGCAGTTTAGTGAGTCCAGAGAGTGCACCAGCTCCAATGGCGATACACTGCAGTGAGTCCAGACAGTGCACTGGCACCACTGGGGATGCAGTGCAGTGAGTCCAGAGAGTGCACTGGCACCACTGGGGATGCAGTGCAGTGAGTCCAGAGAGTGCACTGGCACCACTGGGGACGCAGTGCAGTGAGTCCAGAGAGTGCAATGGCACCACGGGGGATGCACTACAGTGAGTCCAGAGAGTGCACTGGCACCACTGGGGATGCAGTGCAGTGACTCCAGAGAGTGCAGAGGCACAACTGTTGATGCAGTGCAGTGAGTGCAGAGAGTGCACTGGCACCACTGGGGATTCAATGCAGTGAGTCCAGAGAGTGCACTGGCACCACTGGGGATGAAGTGCAGTGAGTCCAGAGAGTGCACTGGCACCACTGGGGATGCACTGCAGTGAGTCCAGAGAGTGCACTGGCACCACTGGGGATGCAGTGCAGTGAGTCCAGAGAGTGCACTGGCACCAGTGGGGATGCACTGCAGTGAGTCCAGAGAGTGCACTGGCACCACTGGGGATGCACTGCAGTGAGTCCAGAGAGTGCACTGGCACCACTGGGGATGCAGTGCAGTGAGTCCAGAGAGTGCACTGGCACCACTGGGGATGCACTGCTGTGAGTCCAGAGAGTGCACTGGCACTACTGGGGATCTCACTGAAGTGAGAATGTATCTGAATCCCCTGTGGTGCCATTGCACTCTCTGGACTCACTGAACTGCATCCCCAGTGGTTCCAGTGCACTCTCTGGAGTAACTGCAGTGCATCCCCTGTGGTGCCAGTGCACTCTCTGGACTCACTGTACTGCATCCTCAGTGGTGCCTGTTGACTCTCTGGACTCACTGCACTGCTCCAGCCGCGGCATCCGCTCCAGCCGCCTCAGCCGCTCCAGACGCGGTAGCCCCTCCAGTTCGGCAGACGCTCTAGACGCTCCAGCCGCCGCAGCCGCTCCAGCCGCGGCAGCCGCTCCAGCCGCGGCAGCCGCGGCAGACGCTCCAGCCGCGGCAGCCGCGAAAGCCGCTACCGAGTGGAGCGGCTGCCACGGCTGGAGCGGCTGCCGCGGCTGGAGCGCCTGCCGCGGTTGGAGCGGCTGCCGCGGGTGGAGCGCCTGCCGCGAATGCCGCGGCTGGAGCGCCTGCCGCGGTTGGAGCGGCTGCCGCGGCTGGAGCGGCTGGAGCGGCTGCCGCGTATGCCGCGGATGGAGGGGCTGCCGCGGCTGGAGCGGCTGCCGCGGCTGGACCGGCTGCCGCGGCTGCCGCGGCTGGAGCGGCTGGAGCGGCTGCCGAGGCTGGAGGGGCTAACGCGGCTGGAGCGGCTGCCGCGGCTCGAGCAGTACAGTGAGTCCAGAGAGTGCACTGGCACCACTGGGGATGCAGTTCAGTGAGTCCAGAGAGTGAACTGGCACCACTGGGGATGCAGTGCAGTGAGTCCAGAGAGTGCACTGGCACTACTGGAGATTCACTGCAGTGAGTCCAGAGAGTGCACTGACACCACTGGGAATGCACTGCAGTGAGTACAGAGAGTGCACTGGCACCACTGGGGATGCACTGCAGTGAGTCCAGAGAGTGCAGAGGCACCACTGGGATACACTGCAGTGAGTCCAGAGAGTGCACTGGCAGCAATGGGGACGCAGTGCAGTGACTACATAGAGTGCACTGGCACCATTGGGGATGCAGTGCACACAGTCCAGAGAGTGAACTGGCACCACTGGGGATGCAGTGCAGTGAGTCCAGAGAGTGCACTGGCACTACTGGAGATTCACTGCAGTGAGTCCAGAGAGTGCACTGACACCACTGGGAATGCACTGCAGTGAGTACAGAGAGTGCACTGGCACCACTGGGGATGCACTGCAGTGAGTCCAGAGAGTGCAGAGGCACCACTGGGATACACTGCAGTGAGTCCAGAGAGTGCACTGGCAGCAATGGGGACGCAGTGCAGTGACTACATAGAGTGCACTGGCACCATTGGGGATGCAGTGCACACAGTCCAGAGAGTGCACTGGCACCACTGGGGATGCACTGCACTGAGTCCAGAGAGTGCACTGACGCCACTGGGGATCCAATGCAGTGAGTCCAGAGAGTGCAATGGAACAACTGGGGATGCACTGCAGTGACTCCAGAAAGTGCACTGGCTCCACTGGGGATGCACTGCAGTGAGTCCAGTAGTTGCACTGGCACCACTGGGGATGCACTGCTGTGAGTCCAGAGACTACACTGGCACCACTGGGGATGCAGTGCAGTGAGTGCAGAGAGTGCACTGGCACCACTGGGGATGCAGTGCAGTGAGTCCAGAGAGTGCACTGGCACCACTGGGGATGCACTGCAGTGAGCTCAGAGAGTGCACTGGCACCACTGGGGATGCAGTGCAGTGAGTCCAGAGAGTGCACTGGCACCACTGGAGACGCAGTGCAGTGAGTCCAGAGAGTGCACTGGCACCACTGGGGACGCAGTGCAGTGAGTCCAGAGAGTGCACTGGCACCACGGGGGATGCACTACAGTGAGTCCAGAGAGTGCACTGGCACCACGGGGGATGCACTACAGTGAGTCCAGAGAGTGCACTGGCACCACTGGGGATGCACTACAGTGAGTCCAGAGAGTGCACTGGCACCACTGGGGATGCAGTGCAGTGAGTCCAGAGAGTGCATTGGCACCACTCCGGATGCACTGCAGTGAGTCCGGAGAGTGCCCTGGCACCAAAGGTGATGCAGTGCATTGAGTCCAGAGAGGGAACTGTCAGCTATGGGGATGCAGTGCAGTGAGTCCAGAGAGTGCACTGGCACTACTGGGGATCTCACTGAAGTGAGAATGTATCTGAATCCCCTGTGGTGCCATTGCACTCTCTGGACTCACTGAACTGCATCCCCAGTGGTTCCAGTGCACTCTCTGGAGTAACTGCAGTGCATCCCCTGTGGTGCCAGTGCACTCTCTGGACTCACTGTACTGCATCCTCAGTGGTGCCTGTTGACTCTCTGGACTCACTGCACTGCTCCAGCCGCGGCATCCGCTCCAGCCGCCTCAGCCGCTCCAGACGCGGTAGCCCCTCCAGTTCGGCAGACGCTCTAGACGCTCCAGCCGCCGCAGCCGCTCCAGCCGCGGCAGCCGCTCCAGCCGCGGCAGCCGCGGCAGACGCTCCAGCCGCGGCAGCCGCGAAAGCCGCTACCGAGTGGAGCGGCTGCCACGGCTGGAGCGGCTGCCGCGGCTGGAGCGCCTGCCGCGGTTGGAGCGGCTGCCGCGGTTGGAGCGGCTGGAGCGGCTGCCGCGTATGCCGCGGATGGAGGGGCTGCCGCGGCTGGAGCGGCTGCCGCGGCTGGACCGGCTGCCGCGGCTGCCGCGGCTGGAGCGGCTGGAGCGGCTGCCGAGGCTGGAGGGGCTAACGCGGCTGGAGCGGCTGCCGCGGCTCGAGCAGTACAGTGAGTCCAGAGAGTGCACTGTCACCTTTGGGGATGCACTGCATTGTCTGGAGAGAGTGCCCTGGCACCACTGGGGATGCACTACAGTGAGTCCAGAGAGTGCACTGGCACCACTGGGAATGCAGTGCAGTGAGTCCAGAGAGGGCACTGTCAGCAATGGGGATGCAGTGCAGTGAGTCCAGAGAGTGCACTGGCACCACTGGGGATGCAGTGCAGTGAGTCCTGAGAGTGCAATGGCACCACAGGGGATGCAATGCAGTGAGTCCAGAGAGTGCACTGGCACCATTGGGGATGCAGCACAGTGAGTCCAGAGAGTGCACTGTCACCACTGGGGATGCACTGCAGTGAGTCCAGAGAGTGCTCTGGCTCCACTGGGGATGCAGTGCAGTGAGTCCATAGAGTGCAGTGGCACCACTGGGGAAGCAGTGCAGGGTGTCCACAGAGAGCAATGGCTCCACTGGGGATGCACTTCAATGAGTCCAGAGAGTGCACTGGCACCACTGGGGATGCAGTGCAGTGAGTCCTGAGAGTGCACTGGCACCACAGTGGATGCACTGCAGTGAGTCCAGAGAGTGCACTGGCACCAAAGAGGATGTAGTGCAGTGAGTCCAGAGAGTGCACTGGCACAAATGGGGATGCAGTGCAGTGAGTCCAGAGAGTGCACTGGCACCAATTTTAGCTGCACTGCTGTGAGTCCTTAGATTGCACTGGCACCACTGGGGTTACTGTGCCTTGAGTCCAGAGATTACATTGGCACCACTGGGGTTGCACTGCAGTGAGTCCAGAAACTTCACAGGCACCACAGGTGATCCAGTGCAGTGAGTACAGAGAGTGCACTGGAACCACTGGGGATGCACTGCAGTGAATCCAGAGAGTGCACTGGCACCACTGGGAATGCAGTGCAGTGAGTCCAGAGAGTGCACTGGCACCAAGGGAGATTCACTGCAGTGAGTCCAGAGAGTGCACTGACACCACTGGGAATGCACTGCAGTGAGTACAGAGAGTGCACTGGCACCACTGGGGATGCACTGCAGTGAGTCCAGAGAGTGCAGAGGCACCACTGGGATACACTGCAGTGAGTCCAGAGAGTGCACTGGCAGCAATGGGGACGCAGTGCAGTGACTACATAGAGTGCACTGGCACCATTGGGGATGCAGTGCACACAGTCCAGAGAGTGCACTGGCACCACTGGGGATGCACTGCAGTGAGTCCAGAGAGTGCAATGGAACCACTGGGGATGCAGTGCAGTGAGTCCAGTGAGTGCACTGGCACTTCTGGGGATGCAGTGCAGTGAGTGCAGAGAGTGCACTGGCACAACAGCGGATGCACTGCAGTGACTCCAGAAAGTGCACTGGCACCACTGGGGATGCACTGCAGTGACTCCAGAGAGTACACTGGCACCACTGGGGATGCACTGCAGTGAGTCCAGAGAGTACACTGCCACCACAGGGGATGCAGTGCAGTGAGTCCAGAGAGTGCACTGGCACCACTGGGGATGCACCCCGGTGAGTCCAGAGAGTGCACTGGCACCAGTGGGGATGCAGTGCAGTGAGTCCAGAGACTGCACTGGCACCACTGGGGTTTTAGTGCAGTGAGTCCAGAGAGTGCACTGGCACCAATGGGGATGCAGTGCTGTGAGTCCAGAGAGTGCCCTGGCACCACTGGGGATGCAGTGAGTCCAGAGAGTGCACTGGCACCACTGGGGATGCACTGCAGTGAGACCAGAGAGTTCTCTGGCACCACTGGGGATGCAGTTTAGTGAGTCCAGAGAGTGCACCGGCTCCAATGGCGATACACTGCAGTGAGTCCAGACAGTGCACTGGCACCACTGGGGATGCAGTGCAGTGAGTCCAGAGAGTGCACTGGCACCACTGGGGATGCAGTGCAGTGAGTCCAGAGAGTGCACTGGCACCACTGAGCTACACTGCAGTGAGTCCAGTAATTGCACTGGCACCACTGGGGATGCACTGCTGTGAGTCCAGAGACTACACTGGCACCACTGGGGATGCAGTGCAGTGAGTGCAGAGAGTGCACTGGCACCACGGTTGATGCAGTGCAGTGAGTCCAGGGAGTGCACTGGCACCACTGGGGATGCAGTGCAGTGAGTCCAGAGAGTGCACTGGCACCACTGGGGATGCACTGCAGTGAGCTCAGAGAGTGCACTGGCACCACTGGGGATGCAGTGCAGTGAGTCCAGAGAGTGCACTGGCACCACTGGGGATGCAGTGCAGTGAGTCCAGAGAGTGCACTGGCACCACTGGGGACGCAGTGCAGTGAGTCCAGAGAGTGCACTGGCACCACGGGGGATGCACTACAGTGAGTCCAGAGAGTGCACTGGCACCACTGGGGATGCAGTGCAGTGACTCCAGAGAGTGCACTGGCACCACTGGGGATGCAGTGCAGTGACTCCAGAGAGTGCAGAGGCACCACTGTTGATGCAGTGCAGTGAGTGCAGAGAGTGCACTGGCACCACTGGGGATTCAATGCAGTGAGTCCAGAGAGTGCACTGGCACCACTGGGGATGCAGTGCAGTGAGTCCAGAGAGTGCACTGGCACCACTGGGGATGCACTGCTGTGAGTCCAGAGAGTGCACTGGCACTACTGGGGATCTCACTGAAGTGAGAATGTATCTGAATCCCCTGTGGTGCCATTGCACTCTCTGGACACACTGAACTGCATCCCCAGTGGTTCCAGTGCACTCTCTGGAGTAACTGCAGTGCATCCCCTGTGGTGCCAGTGCACTCTCTGGACTCACTGCACTGCATCCTCAGTGGTGCCTGTTGACTCTCTGGACTCACTGCACTGCTCCAGCCGCGGCATCCGCTCCAGCCGCCTCAGCCGCTCCAGACGCGGTAGCCCCTCCAGTTCGGCAGACGCTCTAGACGCTCCAGCCGCCGCAGCCGCTCCAGCCGCGGCAGCCGCTCCAGCCGCGGCAGCCGCGGCAGACGCTCCAGCCGCGGCAGCCGCGAAAGCCGCTACCGAGTGGAGCGGCTGCCACGGCTGGAGCGGCTGCCGCGGCTGGAGCGCCTGCCGCGGTTGGAGCGGCTGCCGCGGGTGGAGCGGCTGCCGCGGATGCCGCGGCTGGAGCGCCTGCCGCGGTTGGAGCGGCTGCCGCGGCTGGAGCGCCTGGAGCGGCTGCCGCGTATGCCGCGGATGGAGGGGCTGCCGCGGCTGGAGCGGCTGCCGCGGCTGGACCGGCTGCCGCGGATGCCGCGGCTGGAGCGGCTGGAGCGGCTGCCGAGGCTGGAGGGGCTAACGCGGCTGGAGCGGCTGCCGCGGCTCGAGCAGTACAGTGAGTCCAGAGAGTGCACTGGCACCACTGGGGATGCAGTTCAGTGAGTCCAGAGAGTGAACTGGCACCACTGGGGATGCAGTGCAGTGAGTCCAGAGAGTGCACTGGCACTACTGGAGATTCACTGCAGTGAGTCCAGAGAGTGCACTGACACCACTGGGAATGCACTGCAGTGAGTACAGAGAGTGCACTGGCACCACTGGGGATGCACTGCAGTGAGTCCAGAGAGTGCAGAGGCAACACTGGGATACACTGCAGTGAGTCCAGAGAGTGCACTGACGCCACTGGGGATCCAATGCAGTGAGTCCAGAGAGTGCACTGGCACCATTGGGGATGCAGTGCACACAGTCCAGAGAGTGCACTGGCACCACTGGGGATGCACTGCACTGAGTCCAGAGAGTGCACTGACGCCACTGGGGATCCAATGCAGTGAGTCCAGAGAGTGCAATGGAACAACTGGGGATGCACTGCAGTGACTCCAGAAAGTGCACTGGCACCACTGGGGATGCACTGAAGTGAGTCCAGAGAGTGCACTGGCACCACTGGGGATGCACTGCAGTGAGTCCAGAGAGTGCACTGGCACCACTGAGCTACACTGCAGTGAGTCCAGTAGTTGCACTGGCACCACTGGGGATGCACTGCTGTGAGTCCAGAGACTACACTGGCACCACTGGGGATGCAGTGCAGTGAGTGCAGAGAGTGCACTGGCACCACTGTTGATGCAGTGCAGTGAGTCCAGGGAGTGCACTGGCACCACTGGGGATGCACTGCAGTGAGCTCAGAGAGTGCACTGGCACCACTGGGGATGCAGTGCAGTGAGTCCAGAGAGTGCACTGGCACCACTGGGGACGCAGTGCAGTGAGTCCAGAGAGTGCACTGGCACCACTGGGGACGCAGTGCAGTGAGTCCAGAGAGTGCACTGGCACCACGGGGGATGCACTACAGTGAGTCCAGAGAGTGCACTGGCACCACTGGGGATGCACTACAGTGAGTCCAGAGAGTGCACTGGCACCACTGCGGATGCACTGCAGTGAGTCCGGAGAGTGCATTGGCACCACTGCGGATGCACTGCAGTGAGTCCGGAGAGTGCCCTGGCACCAATGGTGATGCAGTGCATTGAGTCCAGAGAGGGAACTGTCAGCTATGGGGATGCAGTGCAGTGAGTCCAGAGAGTGCACTGGCACTACTGGGGATCTCACTGAAGTGAGAATGTATCTGAATCCCCTGTGGTGCCATTGCACTCTCTGGACTCACTGAACTGCATCCCCAGTGGTTCCAGTGCACTCTCTGGAGTAACTGCAGTGCATCCCCTGTGGTGCCAGTGCACTCTCTGGACTCACTGTACTGCATCCTCAGTGGTGCCTGTTGACTCTCTGGACTCACTGCACTGCTCCAGCCGCGGCATCCGCTCCAGCCGCCTCAGCCGCTCCAGACGCGGTAGCCCCTCCAGTTCGGCAGACGCTCTAGACGCTCCAGCCGCCGCAGCCGCTCCAGCCGCGGCAGCCGCTCCAGCCGCGGCAGCCGCGGCAGACGCTCCAGCCGCGGCAGCCGCGAAAGCCGCTACCGAGTGGAGCGGCTGCCACGGCTGGAGCGGCTGCCGCGGCTGGAGCGCCTGCCGCGGTTGGAGCGGCTGCCGCGGGTGGAGCGGCTGCCGCGGATGCCGCGGCTGGAGCGCCTGCCGCGGTTGGAGCGGCTGCCGCGGCTGGAGCGGCTGGAGCGGCTGCCGCGTATGCCGCGGATGGAGGGGCTGCCGCGGCTGGAGCGGCTGCCGCGGCTGGACCGGCTGCCGCGGCTGCCGCGGCTGGAGCGGCTGGAGCGGCTGCCGAGGCTGGAGGGGCTAACGCGGCAGGAGCGGCTGCCGCGGCTCGAGCAGTACAGTGAGTCCAGAGAGTGCACTGGCACCACTGGGGATGCAGTTCAGTGAGTCCAGAGAGTGAACTGGCACCACTGGGGATGCAGTGCAGTGAGTCCAGAGAGTGCACTGGCACTACTGGAGATTCACTGCAGTGAGTCCAGAGAGTGCACTGACACCACTGGGAATGCACTGCAGTGAGTACAGAGAGTGCACTGGCACCACTGGGGATGCACTGCAGTGAGTCCAGAGAGTGCAGAGGCACCACTGGGATACACTGCAGTGAGTCCAGAGAGTGCACTGGCAGCAATGGGGACGCAGTGCAGTGACTACATAGAGTGCACTGGCACCATTGGGGATGCAGTGCACACAGTCCAGAGAGTGCACTGGCACCACTGGGGATGCAATGCACTGAGTCCAGAGAGTGCACTGACGCCACTGGGGATCCAATGCAGTGAGTCCAGAGAGTGCAATGGAACAACTGGGGATGCACTGCAGTGACTCCAGAAAGTGCACTGGCACCACTGGGGATGCACTGAAGTGAGTCCAGAGAGTGCACTGGCACCACTGGGGATGCACTGCAGTGAGTCCAGAGAGTGCACTGGCACCACTGAGCTACACTGCAGTGAGTCCAGTAGTTGCACTGGCACCACTGGGGATGCACTGCTGTGAGTCCAGAGACTACACTGGCACCACTGGGGATGCAGTGCAGTGAGTGCAGAGAGTGCACTGGCACCACTGTTGATGCAGTGCAGTGAGTCCAGGGAGTGCACTGGCACCACTGGGGATGCACTGCAGTGAGCTCAGAGAGTGCACTGGCACCACTGGGGATGCAGTGCAGTGAGTCCAGAGAGTGCACTGGCACCACTGGGGACGCAGTGCAGTGAGTCCAGAGAGTGCACTGGCACCACTGGGGACGCAGTGCAGTGAGTCCAGAGAGTGCACTGGCACCACGGGGGATGCACTACAGTGAGTCCAGAGAGTGCACTGGCACCACTGGGGATGCACTACAGTGAGTCCAGAGAGTGCACTGGCACCACTGGGGATGCAGTGCAGGGAGTCCAGAGAGTGCATTGGCACCACTGCGGATGCACTGCAGTGAGTCCGGAGAGTGCACTGGCACCACTGGGGATGCAGTGCATTGAGTCCAGAGAGGGAACTGTCAGCTATGGGGATGCAGTGCAGTGAGTCCAGAGAGTGCACTGGCACTACTGGGGATCTCACTGAAGTGAGAATGTATCTGAATCCCCTGTGGTGCCATTGCACTCTCTGGACTCACTGAACTGCATCCCCAGTGGTTCCAGTGCACTCTCTGGAGTAACTGCAGTGCATCCCCTGTGGTGCCAGTGCACTCTCTGGACTCACTGTACTGCATCCTCAGTGGTGCCTGTTGACTCTCTGGACTCACTGCACTGCTCCAGCCGCGGCATCCGCTCCAGCCGCCTCAGCCGCTCCAGACGCGGTAGCCCCTCAAGTTCGGCAGACGCTCTAGACGCTCCAGCCGCCGCAGCCGCTCCAGCCGCGGCAGCCGCTCCAGCCGCGGCAGCCGCGGCAGACGCTCCAGCCGCGGCAGCCGCGAAAGCCGCTACCGAGTGGAGCGGCTGCCACGGCTGGAGCGGCTGCCGCGGCTGGAGCGCCTGCCGCGGTTGGAGCGGCTGCCGCGGCTGGAGCGGCTGGATCGGCTGCCGCGTATGCCGCGGATGGAGGGGCTGCCGCGGCTGGAGCGGCTGCCGCGGCTGGACCGGCTGCCGCGGCTGCCGCGGCTGGAGCGGCTGGAGCGGCTGCCGAGGCTGGAGGGGCTAACGCGGCTGGAGCGGCTGCCGCGGCTAGAGCAGTACAGTGAGTCCAGAGAGGGCACTGTCACCTTTGGGGATGCACTGCATTGTCTGCAGAGAGTGCCCTGGCACCACTGGGGATGCACTACAGTGAGTCCAGAGAGTGCACTGGCACCACTGGGAATGCAGTGCAGTGAGTCCAGAGAGGGCACTGTCAGCAATGGGGATGCAGTGCAGTGAGACCAGAGAGTGCACTGGCACCACTGGGGATGCAGTGCAGTGAGTCCTGAGAGTGCAATGGCACCACAGGGGATGCAATGCAGTGAGTCCAGAGAGTGCACTGGCACCACTGGGGATGCAGCACAGTGAGTCCAGAGAGTGCACTGTCACCACTGGGGATGCACTGCAGTGAGTCCAGAGAGTGCTCTGGCTCCACTGGGGATGCAGTGCAGTGAGTCCATAGAGTGCACTGGCACCACTGGGGAAGCAGTGCAGTGTGTCCACAGAGAGCAATGGCACCACTGGGGATGCAGTTTAGTGAGTCCAGAGAGTGCACCAGCTCCAATGGCGATACACTGCAGTGAGTCCAGACAGTGCACTGGCACCACTGGGGATGCAGTGCAGTGAGTCCAGAGAGTGCACTGGCACCACTGGGGATGCAGTGCAGTGAGTCCAGAGAGTGCACTGGCACCACTGGGGACGCAGTGCAGTGAGTCCAGAGAGTGCAATGGCACCACGGGGGATGCACTACAGTGAGTCCAGAGAGTGCACTGGCACCACTGGGGATGCAGTGCAGTGACTCCAGAGAGTGCAGAGGCACCACTGTTGATGCAGTGCAGTGAGTGCAGAGAGTGCACTGGCACCACTGGGGATTCAATGCAGTGAGTCCAGAGAGTGCACTGGCACCACTGGGGATGAAGTGCAGTGAGTCCAGAGAGTGCACTGGCACCACTGGGGATGCACTGCAGTGAGTCCAGAGACTGCACTGGCACCACTGGGGTTTTAGTGCAGTGAGTCCAGAGAGTGCACTGGCACCAATGGGGATGCAGTGCTGTGAGTCCAGAGAGTGCCCTGGCACCACTGGGGATGCAGTGAGTCCAGAGAGTGCACTGGCACCACTGGGGATGCACTGCAGTGAGACCAGAGAGTTCTCTGGCACCACTGGGGATGCAGTTTAGTGAGTCCAGAGAGTGCACCGGCTCCAATGGCGATACACTGCAGTGAGTCCAGACAGTGCACTGGCACCACTGGGGATGCAGTGCAGTGAGTCCAGAGAGTGCACTGGCACCACTGGGGATGCAGTGCAGTGAGTCCAGAGAGTGCACTGGCACCACTGAGCTACACTGCAGTGAGTCCAGTAATTGCACTGGCACCACTGGGGATGCACTGCTGTGAGTCCAGAGACTACACTGGCACCACTGGGGATGCAGTGCAGTGAGTGCAGAGAGTGCACTGGCACCACGGTTGATGCAGTGCAGTGAGTCCAGGGAGTGCACTGGCACCACTGGGGATGCAGTGCAGTGAGTCCAGAGAGTGCACTGGCACCACTGGGGATGCACTGCAGTGAGCTCAGAGAGTGCACTGGCACCACTGGGGATGCAGTGCAGTGAGTCCAGAGAGTGCACTGGCACCACTGGGGACGCAGTGCAGTGAGTCCAGAGAGTGCACTGGCACCACGGGGGATGCACTACAGTGAGTCCAGAGAGTGCACTGGCACCACTGGGGATGCAGTGCAGTGACTCCAGAGATTGCACTGGCACCACTGGGGATGCAGTGCAGTGAGTCCAGAGAGTGCACTGGCACCACTGGGGACGCAGTGCAGTGAGTCCAGAGAGTGCACTGGCACCACGGGGGATGCACTACAGTGAGTCCAGAGAGTGCACTGGCACCACTGGGGATGCAGTGCAGTGACTCCAGAGAGTGCACTGGCACCACTGGGGATGCAGTGCAGTGACTCCAGAGAGTGCAGAGGCACCACTGTTGATGCAGTGCAGTGAGTGCAGAGAGTGCACTGGCACCACTGGGGATTCAATGCAGTGAGTCCAGAGAGTGCACTGGCACCACTGGGGATGCAGCACAGTGAGTCCAGAGAGTGCACTGTCACCACTGGGGATGCACTGCAGTGAGTCCAGAGAGTGCACTGGCACCACTGGGGATGCAGTGCAGTGAGTCCAGAGAGTGCACTGGCACCACTGGGGATGCAGTGCAGTGAGTCCAGAGAGTGCACTGGCACCACTGGGGTTGCACTGCTGTGAGTCCAGAGAGTGCACTGGCACTACTGGGGATCTCACTGAAGTGAGAATGTATCTGAATCCCCTGTGGTGCCATTGCACTCTCTGGACACACTGAACTGCATCCCCAGTGGTTCCAGTGCACTCTCTGGAGTAACTGCAGTGCATCCCCTGTGGTGCCAGTGCACTCTCTGGACTCACTGCACTGCATCCTCAGTGGTGCCTGTTGACTCTCTGGACTCACTGCACTGCTCCAGCCGCGGCATCCGCTCCAGCCGCCTCAGCCGCTCCAGACGCGGTAGCCCCTCCAGTTCGGCAGACGCTCTAGACGCTCCAGCCGCCGCAGCCGCTCCAGCCGCGGCAGCCGCTCCAGCCGCGGCAGCCGCGGCAGACGCTCCAGCCGCGGCAGCCGCGAAAGCCGCTACCGAGTGGAGCGGCTGCCACGGCTGGAGCGGCTGCCGCGGCTGGAGCGCCTGCCGCGGTTGGAGCGGCTGCCGCGGTTGGAGCGGCTGCCGCGGCTGGAGCGGCTGGAGCGGCTGCCGCGTATGCCGCGGATGGAGGGGCTGCCGCGGCTGGAGCGGCTGCCGCGGCTGGACCGGCTGCCGCGGCTGCCGCGGCTGGAGCGGCTGGAGCGGCTGCCGAGGCTGGAGGGGCTAACGCGGCTGGAGCGGCTGCCGCGGCTCGAGCAGTACAGTGAGTCCAGAGAGTGCACTGGCACCACTGGGGATGCAGTTCAGTGAGTCCAGAGAGTGAACTGGCACCACTGGGGATGCAGTGCAGTGAGTCCAGAGAGTGCACTGGCACTACTGGAGATTCACTGCAGTGAGTCCAGAGAGTGCACTGACACCACTGGGAATGCACTGCAGTGAGTACAGAGAGTGCACTGGCACCACTGGGGATGCACTGCAGTGAGTCCAGAGAGTGCAGAGGCACCACTGGGATACACTGCAGTGAGTCCAGAGAGTGCACTGGCAGCAATGGGGACGCAGTGCAGTGACTACATAGAGTGCACTGGCACCATTGGGGATGCAGTGCACACAGTCCAGAGAGTGCACTGGCACCACTGGGGATGCACTGCACTGAGTCCAGAGAGTGCACTGACGCCACTGGGGATCCAATGCAGTGAGTCCAGAGAGTGCAATGGAACAACTGGGGATGCACTGCAGTGACTCCAGAAAGTGCACTGGCACCACTGGGGATGCACTGAAGTGAGTCCAGAGAGTGCACTGGCACCACTGGGGATGCACTGCAGTGAGTCCAGAGAGTGCACTGGCACCACTGAGCTACACTGCAGTGAGTCCAGTAGTTGCACTGGCACCACTGGGGATGCACTGCTGTGAGTCCAGAGACTACACTGGCACCACTGGGGATGCAGTGCAGTGAGTGCAGAGAGTGCACTGGCACCACTGTTGATGCAGTGCAGTGAGTCCAGGGAGTGCACTGGCACCACTGGGGATGCACTGCAGTGAGCTCAGAGAGTGCACTGGCACCACTGGGGATGCAGTGCAGTGAGTCCAGAGAGTGCACTGGCACCACTGGGGACGCAGTGCAGTGAGTCCAGAGAGTGCACTGGCACCACTGGGGACGCAGTGCAGTGAGTCCAGAGAGTGCACTGGCACCACGGGGGATGCACTACAGTGAGTCCAGAGAGTGCACTGGCACCACTGGGGATGCACTACAGTGAGTCCAGAGAGTGCACTGGCACCACTGCGGATGCACTGCAGTGAGTCCGGAGAGTGCATTGGCACCACTGCGGATGCACTGCAGTGAGTCCGGAGAGTGCCCTGGCACCAATGGTGATGCAGTGCATTGAGTCCAGAGAGGGAACTGTCAGCTATGGGGATGCAGTGCAGTGAGTCCAGAGAGTGCACTGGCACTACTGGGGATCTCACTGAAGTGAGAATGTATCTGAATCCCCTGTGGTGCCATAGCACTCTCTGGACTCACTGAACTGCATCCCCAGTGGTTCCAGTGCACTCTCTGGAGTAACTGCAGTGCATCCCCTGTGGTGCCAGTGCACTCTCTGGACTCACTGTACTGCATCCTCAGTGGTGCCTGTTGACTCTCTGGACTCACTGCACTGCTCCAGCCGCGGCATCCGCTCCAGCCGCCTCAGCCGCTCCAGACGCGGTAGCCCCTCCAGTTCGGCAGACGCTCTAGACGCTCCAGCCGCCGCAGCCGCTCCAGCCGCGGCAGCCGCTCCAGCCGCGGCAGCCGCGGCAGACGCTCCAGCCGCGGCAGCCGCGAAAGCCGCTACCGAGTGGAGCGGCTGCCACGGCTGGAGCGGCTGCCGCGGCTGGAGCGCCTGCCGCGGTTGGAGCGGCTGCCGCGGGTGGAGCGGCTGCCGCGGATGCCGCGGCTGGAGCGCCTGCCGCGGATGGAGGGGCTGCCGCGGCTGGAGCGGCTGCCGCGGCTGGACCGGCTGCCGCGGCTGCCGCGGCTGGAGCGGCTGGAGCGGCTGCCGAGGCTGGAGGGGCTAACGCGGCAGGAGCGGCTGCCGCGGCTCGAGCAGTACAGTGAGTCCAGAGAGTGCACTGGCACCACTGGGGATGCAGTTCAGTGAGTCCAGAGAGTGAACTGGCACCACTGGGGATGCAGTGCAGTGAGTCCAGAGAGTGCACTGGCACTACTGGAGATTCACTGCAGTGAGTCCAGAGAGTGCACTGACACCACTGGGAATGCACTGCAGTGAGTACAGAGAGTGCACTGGCACCACTGGGGATGCACTGCAGTGAGTCCAGAGAGTGCAGAGGCACCACTGGGATACACTGCAGTGAGTCCAGAGAGTGCACTGGCAGCAATGGGGACGCAGTGCAGTGACTACATAGAGTGCACTGGCACCATTGGGGATGCAGTGCACACAGTCCAGAGAGTGCACTGGCACCACTGGGGATGCACTGCACTGAGTCCAGAGAGTGCACTGACGCCACTGGGGATCCAATGCAGTGAGTCCAGAGAGTGCAATGGAACAACTGGGGATGCACTGCAGTGACTCCAGAAAGTGCACTGGCACCACTGGGGATGCACTGAAGTGAGTCCAGAGAGTGCACTGGCACCACTGGGGATGCACTGCAGTGAGTCCAGAGAGTGCACTGGCACCACTGAGCTACACTGCAGTGAGTCCAGTAGTTGCACTGGCACCACTGGGGATGCACTGCTGTGAGTCCAGAGACTACACTGGCACCACTGGGGATGCAGTGCAGTGAGTGCAGAGAGTGCACTGGCACCACTGTTGATGCAGTGCAGTGAGTTCAGGGAGTGCACTGGCACCACTGGGGATGCACTGCAGTGAGCTCAGAGAGTGCACTGGCACCACTGGGGATGCAGTGCAGTGAGTCCAGAGAGTGCACTGGCACCACTGGGGACGCAGTGCAGTGAGTCCAGAGAGTGCACTGGCACCACTGGGGACGCAGTGCAGTGAGTCCAGAGAGTGCACTGGCACCACGGGGGATGCACTACAGTGAGTCCAGAGAGTGCACTGGCACCACTGGGGATGCACTACAGTGAGTCCAGAGAGTGCACTGGCACCACTGGGGATGCACTACAGTGAGTCCAGAGAGTGCACTGGCACCACTGGGGATGCAGTGCAGGGAGTCCAGAGAGTGCATTGGCACCACTGCGGATGCACTGCAGTGAGTCCGGAGAGTGCCCTGGCACCAATGGTGATGCAGTGCATTGAGTCCAGAGAGGGCACTGTCACCTTTGGGGATGCACTGCATTGTCTGCAGAGAGTGCCCTGGCACCACTGGGGATGCACTACAGTGAGTCCAGAGAGTGCACTGGCACCACTGGGAATGCAGTGCAGTGAGTCCAGAGAGGGCACTGTCAGCAATGGGGATGCAGTGCAGTGAGACCAGAGAGTGCACTGGCACCACTGGGGATGCAGTGCAGTGAGTCCTGAGAGTGCAATGGCACCACAGGGGATGCAATGCAGTGAGTCCAGAGAGTGCACTGGCACCACTGGGGATGCAGCACAGTGAGTCCAGAGAGTGCACTGTCACCACTGGGGATGCACTGCAGTGAGTCCAGAGAGTGCTCTGGCTCCACTGGGGATGCAGTGCAGTGAGTCCATAGAGTGCACTGGCACCACTGGGGAAGCAGTGCAGTGTGTCCACAGAGAGCAATGGCACCACTGGGGATGCAGTTTAGTGAGTCCAGAGAGTGCACCAGCTCCAATGGCGATACACTGCAGTGAGTCCAGACAGTGCACTGGCACCACTGGGGATGCAGTGCAGTGAGTCCAGAGAGTGCACTGGCACCACTGGGGATGCAGTGCAGTGAGTCCAGAGAGTGCACTGGCACCACTGGGGACGCAGTGCAGTGAGTCCAGAGAGTGCAATGGCACCACGGGGGATGCACTACAGTGAGTCCAGAGAGTGCACTGGCACCACTGGGGATGCAGTGCAGTGACTCCAGAGAGTGCAGAGGCACCACTGTTGATGCAGTGCAGTGAGTGCAGAGAGTGCACTGGCACCACTGGGGATTCAATGCAGTGAGTCCAGAGAGTGCACTGGCACCACTGGGGATGAAGTGCAGTGAGTCCAGAGAGTGCACTGGCACCACTGGGGATGCACTGCAGTGAGTCCAGAGACTGCACTGGCACCACTGGGGTTTTAGTGCAGTGAGTCCAGAGAGTGCACTGGCACCAATGGGGATGCAGTGCTGTGACTCCAGAGAGTGCCCTGGCACCACTGGGGATGCAGTGAGTCCAGAGAGTGCACTGGCACCACTGGGGATGCACTGCAGTGAGACCAGAGAGTTCTCTGGCACCACTGGGGATGCAGTTTAGTGAGTCCAGAGAGTGCACCGGCTCCAATGGCGATACACTGCAGTGAGTCCAGACAGTGCACTGGCACCACTGGGGATGCAGTGCAGTGAGTCCAGAGAGTGCACTGGCACCACTGGGGATGCAGTGCAGTGAGTCCAGAGAGTGCACTGGCACCACTGAGCTACACTGCAGTGAGTCCAGTAATTGCACTGGCACCACTGGGGATGCACTGCTGTGAGTCCAGAGACTACACTGGCACCACTGGGGATGCACTGCAGTGAGCTCAGAGAGTGCACTGGCACCACTGGGGATGCAGTGCAGTGAGTCCAGAGAGTGCACTGGCACCACTGGGGACGCAGTGCAGTGAGTCCAGAGAGTGCACTGGCACCACGGGGGATGCACTACAGTGAGTCCAGAGAGTGCACTGGCACCACTGGGGATGCAGTGCAGTGACTCCAGAGAGTGCACTGGCACCACTGGGGATGCAGTGCAGTGAGTCCAGAGAGTGCACTGGCACCACTGGGGACGCAGTGCAGTGAGTCCAGAGAGTGCACTGGCACCACGGGGGATGCACTACAGTGAGTCCAGAGAGTGCACTGGCACCACTGGGGATGCAGTGCAGTGACTCCAGAGAGTGCACTGGCACCACTGGGGATGCAGTGCAGTGACTCCAGAGAGTGCAGAGGCACCACTGTTGATGCAGTGCAGTGAGTGCAGAGAGTGCACTGGCACCACTGGGGATTCAATGCAGTGAGTCCAGAGAGTGCACTGGCACCACTGGGGATGCAGCACAGTGAGTCCAGAGAGTGCACTGTCACCACTGGGGATGCACTGCAGTGAGTCCAGAGAGTGCACTGGCACCACTGGGGATGCAGTGCAGTGAGTCCAGAGAGTGCACTGGCACCACTGGGGATGCAGTGCAGTGAGTCCAGAGAGTGCACTGGCACCACTGGGGTTGCACTGCTGTGAGTCCAGAGAGTGCACTGGCACTACTGGGGATCTCACTGAAGTGAGAATGTATCTGAATCCCCTGTGGTGCCATTGCACTCTCTGGACACACTGAACTGCATCCCCAGTGGTTCCAGTGCACTCTCTGGAGTAACTGCAGTGCATCCCCTGTGGTGCCAGTGCACTCTCTGGACTCACTGCACTGCATCCTCAGTGGTGCCTGTTGACTCTCTGGACTCACTGCACTGCTCCAGCCGCGGCATCCGCTCCAGCCGCCTCAGCCGCTCCAGACGCGGTAGCCCCTCCAGTTCGGCAGACGCTCTAGACGCTCCAGCCGCCGCAGCCGCTCCAGCCGCGGCAGCCGCTCCAGCCGCGGCAGCCGCGGCAGACGCTCCAGCCGCGGCAGCCGCGAAAGCCGCTACCGAGTGGAGCGGCTGCCACGGCTGGAGCGGCTGCCGCGGCTGGAGCGCCTGCCGCGGTTGGAGCGGCTGCCGCGGTTGGAGCGGCTGCCGCGGCTGGAGCGGCTGGAGCGGCTGCCGCGTATGCCGCGGATGGAGGGGCTGCCGCGGCTGGAGCGGCTGCCGCGGCTGGACCGGCTGCCGCGGATGCCGCGGCTGGAGCGGCTGGAGCGGCTGCCGAGGCTGGAGGGGCTAACGCGGCTGGAGCGGCTGCCGCGGCTCGAGCAGTACAGTGAGTCCAGAGAGTGCACTGGCACCACTGGGGATGCAGTTCAGTGAGTCCAGAGAGTGAACTGGCACCACTGGGGATGCAGTGCAGTGAGTCCAGAGAGTGCACTGGCACTACTGGAGATTCACTGCAGTGAGTCCAGAGAGTGCACTGACACCACTGGGAATGCACTGCAGTGAGTACAGAGAGTGCACTGGCACCACTGGGGATGCACTGCAGTGAGTACAGAGAGTGCAGAGGCAACACTGGGATACACTGCAGTGAGTCCAGAGAGTGCACTGGCAGCAATGGGGACGCAGTGCAGTGACTACATAGAGTGCACTGGCACCATTGGGGATGCAGTGCACACAGTCCAGAGAGTGCACTGGCACCACTGGGGATGCACTGCACTGAGTCCAGAGAGTGCACTGACGCCACTGGGGATCCAATGCAGTGAGTCCAGAGAGTGCAATGGAACAACTGGGGATGCACTGCAGTGACTCCAGAAAGTGCACTGGCACCACTGGGGATGCACTGAAGTGAGTCCAGAGAGTGCACTGGCACCACTGGGGATGCACTGCAGTGAGTCCAGAGAGTGCACTGGCACCACTGAGCTACACTGCAGTGAGTCCAGTAGTTGCACTGGCACCACTGGGGATGCACTGCTGTGAGTCCAGAGACTACACTGGCACCACTGGGGATGCAGTGCAGTGAGTGCAGAGAGTGCACTGGCACCACTGTTGATGCAGTGCAGTGAGTCCAGGGAGTGCACTGGCACCACTGGGGATGCACTGCAGTGAGCTCAGAGAGTGCACTGGCACCACTGGGGATGCAGTGCAGTGAGTCCAGAGAGTGCACTGGCACCACTGGGGACGCAGTGCAGTGAGTCCAGAGAGTGCACTGGCACCACTGGGGACGCAGTGCAGTGAGTCCAGAGAGTGCACTGGCACCACGGGGGATGCACTACAGTGAGTCCAGAGAGTGCACTGGCACCACTGGGGATGCACTACAGTGAGTCCAGAGAGTGCACTGGCACCACTGCGGATGCACTGCAGTGAGTCCGGAGAGTGCATTGGCACCACTGCGGATGCACTGCAGTGAGTCCGGAGAGTGCCCTGGCACCAATGGTGATGCAGTGCATTGAGTCCAGAGAGGGAACTGTCAGCTATGGGGATGCAGTGCAGTGAGTCCAGAGAGTGCACTGGCACTACTGGGGATCTCACTGAAGTGAGAATGTATCTGAATCCCCTGTGGTGCCATTGCACTCTCTGGACTCACTGAACTGCATCCCCAGTGGTTCCAGTGCACTCTCTGGAGTAACTGCAGTGCATCCCCTGTGGTGCCAGTGCACTCTCTGGACTCACTGTACTGCATCCTCAGTGGTGCCTGTTGACTCTCTGGACTCACTGCACTGCTCCAGCCGCGGCATCCGCTCCAGCCGCCTCAGCCGCTCCAGACGCGGTAGCCCCTCCAGTTCGGCAGACGCTCTAGACGCTCCAGCCGCCGCAGCCGCTCCAGCCGCGGCAGCCGCTCCAGCCGCGGCAGCCGCGGCAGACGCTCCAGCCGCGGCAGCCGCGAAAGCCGCTACCGAGTGGAGCGGCTGCCACGGCTGGAGCGGCTGCCGCGGCTGGAGCGCCTGCCGCGGTTGGAGCGGCTGCCGCGGGTGGAGCGGCTGCCGCGGATGCCGCGGCTGGAGCGCCTGCCGCGGATGGAGGGGCTGCCGCGGCTGGAGCGGCTGCCGCGGCTGGACCGGCTGCCGCGGCTGCCGCGGCTGGAGCGGCTGGAGCGGCTGCCGAGGCTGGAGGGGCTAACGCGGCAGGAGCGGCTGCCGCGGCTCGAGCAGTACAGTGAGTCCAGAGAGTGCACTGGCACCACTGGGGATGCAGTTCAGTGAGTCCAGAGAGTGAACTGGCACCACTGGGGATGCAGTGCAGTGAGTCCAGAGAGTGCACTGGCACTACTGGAGATTCACTGCAGTGAGTCCAGAGAGTGCACTGACACCACTGGGAATGCACTGCAGTGAGTACAGAGAGTGCACTGGCACCACTGGGGATGCACTGCAGTGAGTCCAGAGAGTGCAGAGGCACCACTGGGATACACTGCAGTGAGTCCAGAGAGTGCACTGGCAGCAATGGGGACGCAGTGCAGTGACTACATAGAGTGCACTGGCACCATTGGGGATGCAGTGCACAGAGTCCAGAGAGTGCACTGGCACCACTGGGGATGCACTGCACTGAGTCCAGAGAGTGCACTGACGCCACTGGGGATCCAATGCAGTGAGTCCAGAGAGTGCAATGGAACAACTGGGGATGCACTGCAGTGACTCCAGAAAGTGCACTGGCACCACTGGGGATGCACTGAAGTGAGTCCAGAGAGTGCACTGGCACCACTGGGGATGCACTGCAGTGAGTCCAGAGAGTGCACTGGCACCACTGAGCTACACTGCAGTGAGTCCAGTAGTTGCACTGGCACCACTGGGGATGCACTGCTGTGAGTCCAGAGACTACACTGGCACCACTGGGGATGCAGTGCAGTGAGTGCAGAGAGTGCACTGGCACCACTGTTGATGCAGTGCAGTGAGTTCAGGGAGTGCACTGGCACCACTGGGGATGCACTGCAGTGAGCTCAGAGAGTGCACTGGCACCACTGGGGATGCAGTGCAGTGAGTCCAGAGAGTGCACTGGCACCACTGGGGACGCAGTGCAGTGAGTCCAGAGAGTGCACTGGCACCACTGGGGACGCAGTGCAGTGAGTCCAGAGAGTGCACTGGCACCACGGGGGATGCACTACAGTGAGTCCAGAGAGTGCACTGGCACCACTGGGGATGCACTACAGTGAGTCCAGAGAGTGCACTGGCACCACTGGGGATGCACTACAGTGAGTCCAGAGAGTGCACTGGCACCACTGGGGATGCAGTGCAGGGAGTCCAGAGAGTGCATTGGCACCACTGCGGATGCACTGCAGTGAGTCCGGAGAGTGCCCTGGCACCAATGGTGATGCAGTGCATTGAGTCCAGAGAGGGAACTGTCAGCTATGGGGATGCAGTGCAGTGAGTCCAGAGAGTGCACTGGCACTACTGGGGATCTCACTGAAGTGAGAATGTATCTGAATCCCCTGTGGTGCCATTGCACTCTCTGGACTCACTGAACTGCATCCCCAGTGGTTCCAGTGCACTCTCTGGAGTAACTGCAGTGCATCCCCTGTGGTGCCAGTGCACTCTCTGGACTCACTGTACTGCATCCTCAGTGGTGCCTGTTGACTCTCTGGACTCACTGCACTGCTCCAGCCGCGGCATCCGCTCCAGCCGCCTCAGCCGCTCCAGACGCGGTAGCCCCTCAAGTTCGGCAGACGCTCTAGACGCTCCAGCCGCCGCAGCCGCTCCAGCCGCGGCAGCCGCTCCAGCCGCGGCAGCCGCGGCAGACGCTCCAGCCGCGGCAGCCGCGAAAGCCGCTACCGAGTGGAGCGGCTGCCACGGCTGGAGCGGCTGCCGCGGCTGGAGCGCCTGCCGCGGTTGGAGCGGCTGCCGCGGCTGGAGCGGCTGGATCGGCTGCCGCGTATGCCGCGGATGGAGGGGCTGCCGCGGCTGGAGCGGCTGCCGCGGCTGGACCGGCTGCCGCGGCTGCCGCGGCTGGAGCGGCTGGAGCGGCTGCCGAGGCTGGAGGGGCTAACGCGGCTGGAGCGGCTGCCGCGGCTAGAGCAGTACAGTGAGTCCAGAGAGGGCACTGTCACCTTTGGGGATGCACTGCATTGTCTGCAGAGAGTGCCCTGGCACCACTGGGGATGCACTACAGTGAGTCCAGAGAGTGCACTGGCACCACTGGGAATGCAGTGCAGTGAGTCCAGAGAGGGCACTGTCAGCAATGGGGATGCAGTGCAGTGAGACCAGAGAGTGCACTGGCACCACTGGGGATGCAGTGCAGTGAGTCCTGAGAGTGCAATGGCACCACAGGGGATGCAATGCAGTGAGTCCAGAGAGTGCACTGGCACCACTGGGGATGCAGCACAGTGAGTCCAGAGAGTGCACTGTCACCACTGGGGATGCACTGCAGTGAGTCCAGAGAGTGCTCTGGCTCCACTGGGGATGCAGTGCAGTGAGTCCATAGAGTGCACTGGCACCACTGGGGAAGCAGTGCAGTGTGTCCACAGAGAGCAATGGCACCACTGGGGATGCAGTTTAGTGAGTCCAGAGAGTGCACCAGCTCCAATGGCGATACACTGCAGTGAGTCCAGACAGTGCACTGGCACCACTGGGGATGCAGTGCAGTGAGTCCAGAGAGTGCACTGGCACCACTGGGGATGCAGTGCAGTGAGTCCAGAGAGTGCACTGGCACCACTGGGGACGCAGTGCAGTGAGTCCAGAGAGTGCAATGGCACCACGGGGGATGCACTACAGTGAGTCCAGAGAGTGCACTGGCACCACTGGGGATGCAGTGCAGTGACTCCAGAGAGTGCAGAGGCACCACTGTTGATGCAGTGCAGTGAGTGCAGAGAGTGCACTGGCACCACTGGGGATTCAATGCAGTGAGTCCAGAGAGTGCACTGGCACCACTGGGGATGAAGTGCAGTGAGTCCAGAGAGTGCACTGGCACCACTGGGGATGCACTGCAGTGAGTCCAGAGACTGCACTGGCACCACTGGGGTTTTAGTGCAGTGAGTCCAGAGAGTGCACTGGCACCAATGGGGATGCAGTGCTGTGAGTCCAGAGAGTGCCCTGGCACCACTGGGGATGCAGTGAGTCCAGAGAGTGCACTGGCACCACTGGGGATGCACTGCAGTGAGACCAGAGAGTTCTCTGGCACCACTGGGGATGCAGTTTAGTGAGTCCAGAGAGTGCACCGGCTCCAATGGCGATACACTGCAGTGAGTCCAGACAGTGCACTGGCACCACTGGGGATGCAGTGCAGTGAGTCCAGAGAGTGCACTGGCACCACTGGGGATGCAGTGCAGTGAGTCCAGAGAGTGCACTGGCACCACTGAGCTACACTGCAGTGAGTCCAGTAATTGCACTGGCACCACTGGGGATGCACTGCTGTGAGTCCAGAGACTACACTGGCACCACTGGGGATGCAGTGCAGTGAGTGCAGAGAGTGCACTGGCACCACGGTTGATGCAGTGCAGTGAGTCCAGGGAGTGCACTGGCACCACTGGGGATGCAGTGCAGTGAGTCCAGAGAGTGCACTGGCACCACTGGGGATGCACTGCAGTGAGCTCAGAGAGTGCACTGGCACCACTGGGGATGCAGTGCAGTGAGTCCAGAGAGTGCACTGGCACCACTGGGGACGCAGTGCAGTGAGTCCAGAGAGTGCACTGGCACCAAGGGGGATGCACTACAGTGAGTCCAGAGAGTGCACTGGCACCACTGGGGATGCAGTGCAGTGACTCCAGAGAGTGCACTGGCACCACTGGGGATGCAGTGCAGTGAGTCCAGAGAGTGCACTGGCACCACTGGGGACGCAGTGCAGTGAGTCCAGAGAGTGCACTGGCACCACGGGGGATGCACTACAGTGAGTCCAGAGAGTGCACTGGCACCACTGGGGATGCAGTGCAGTGACTCCAGAGAGTGCACTGGCACCACTGGGGATGCAGTGCAGTGACTCCAGAGAGTGCAGAGGCACCACTGTTGATGCAGTGCAGTGAGTGCAGAGAGTGCACTGGCACCACTGGGGATTCAATGCAGTGAGTCCAGAGAGTGCACTGGCACCACTGGGGATGCAGCACAGTGAGTCCAGAGAGTGCACTGTCACCACTGGGGATGCACTGCAGTGAGTCCAGAGAGTGCACTGGCACCACTGGGGATGCAGTGCAGTGAGTCCAGAGAGTGCACTGGCACCACTGGGGATGCAGTGCAGTGAGTCCAGAGAGTGCACTGGCACCACTGGGGATGCACTGCTGTGAGTCCAGAGAGTGCACTGGCACTACTGGGGATCTCACTGAAGTGAGAATGTATCTGAATCCCCTGTGGTGCCATTGCACTCTCTGGACACACTGAACTGCATCCCCAGTGGTTCCAGTGCACTCTCTGGAGTAACTGCAGTGCATCCCCTGTGGTGCCAGTGCACTCTCTGGACTCACTGCACTGCATCCTCAGTGGTGCCTGTTGACTCTCTGGACTCACTGCACTGCTCCAGCCGCGGCATCCGCTCCAGCCGCCTCAGCCGCTCCAGACGCGGTAGCCCCTCCAGTTCGGCAGACGCTCTAGACGCTCCAGCCGCCGCAGCCGCTCCAGCCGCGGCAGCCGCTCCAGCCGCGGCAGCCGCGGCAGACGCTCCAGCCGCGGCAGCCGCGAAAGCCGCTACCGAGTGGAGCGGCTGCCACGGCTGGAGCGGCTGCCGCGGCTGGAGCGCCTGCCGCGGTTGGAGCGGCTGCCGCGGTTGGAGCGGCTGCCGCGGCTGGAGCGGCTGGAGCGGCTGCCGCGTATGCCGCGGATGGAGGGGCTGCCGCGGCTGGAGCGGCTGCCGCGGCTGGACCGGCTGCCGCGGATGCCGCGGCTGGAGCGGCTGGAGCGGCTGCCGAGGCTGGAGGGGCTAACGCGGCTGGAGCGGCTGCCGCGGCTCGAGCAGTACAGTGAGTCCAGAGAGTGCACTGGCACCACTGGGGATGCAGTTCAGTGAGTCCAGAGAGTGAACTGGCACCACTGGGGATGCAGTGCAGTGAGTCCAGAGAGTGCACTGGCACTACTGGAGATTCACTGCAGTGAGTCCAGAGAGTGCACTGACACCACTGGGAATGCACTGCAGTGAGTACAGAGAGTGCACTGGCACCACTGGGGATGCACTGCAGTGAGTACAGAGAGTGCAGAGGCAACACTGGGATACACTGCAGTGAGTCCAGAGAGTGCACTGGCAGCAATGGGGACGCAGTGCAGTGACTACATAGAGTGCACTGGCACCATTGGGGATGCAGTGCACACAGTCCAGAGAGTGCACTGGCACCACTGGGGATGCACTGCACTGAGTCCAGAGAGTGCACTGACGCCACTGGGGATCCAATGCAGTGAGTCCAGAGAGTGCAATGGAACAACTGGGGATGCACTGCAGTGACTCCAGAAAGTGCACTGGCACCACTGGGGATGCACTGAAGTGAGTCCAGAGAGTGCACTGGCACCACTGGGGATGCACTGCAGTGAGTCCAGAGAGTGCACTGGCACCACTGAGCTACACTGCAGTGAGTCCAGTAGTTGCACTGGCACCACTGGGGATGCACTGCTGTGAGTCCAGAGACTACACTGGCACCACTGGGGATGCAGTGCAGTGAGTGCAGAGAGTGCACTGGCACCACTGTTGATGCAGTGCAGTGAGTCCAGGGAGTGCACTGGCACCACTGGGGATGCACTGCAGTGAGCTCAGAGAGTGCACTGGCACCACTGGGGATGCAGTGCAGTGAGTCCAGAGAGTGCCCTGGCACCACTGGGGACGCAGTGCAGTGAGTCCAGAGAGTGCACTGGCACCACTGGGGACGCAGTGCAGTGAGTCCAGAGAGTGCACTGGCACCACGGGGGATGCACTACAGTGAGTCCAGAGAGTGCACTGGCACCACTGGGGATGCACTACAGTGAGTCCAGAGAGTGCACTGGCACCACTGCGGATGCACTGCAGTGAGTCCGGAGAGTGCATTGGCACCACTGCGGATGCACTGCAGTGAGTCCGGAGAGTGCCCTGGCACCAATGGTGATGCAGTGCATTGAGTCCAGAGAGGGAACTGTCAGCTATGGGGATGCAGTGCAGTGAGTCCAGAGAGTGCACTGGCACTACTGGGGATCTCACTGAAGTGAGAATGTATCTGAATCCCCTGTGGTGCCATTGCACTCTCTGGACTCACTGAACTGCATCCCCAGTGGTTCCAGTGCACTCTCTGGAGTAACTGCAGTGCATCCCCTGTGGTGCCAGTGCACTCTCTGGACTCACTGTACTGCATCCTCAGTGGTGCCTGTTGACTCTCTGGACTCACTGCACTGCTCCAGCCGCGGCATCCGCTCCAGCCGCCTCAGCCGCTCCAGACGCGGTAGCCCCTCCAGTTCGGCAGACGCTCTAGACGCTCCAGCCGCCGCAGCCGCTCCAGCCGCGGCAGCCGCTCCAGCCGCGGCAGCCGCGGCAGACGCTCCAGCCGCGGCAGCCGCGAAAGCCGCTACCGAGTGGAGCGGCTGCCACGGCTGGAGCGGCTGCCGCGGCTGGAGCGCCTGCCGCGGTTGGAGCGGCTGCCGCGGGTGGAGCGGCTGCCGCGGATGCCGCGGCTGGAGCGCCTGCCGCGGATGGAGGGGCTGCCGCGGCTGGAGCGGCTGCCGCGGCTGGACCGGCTGCCGCGGCTGCCGCGGCTGGAGCGGCTGGAGCGGCTGCCGAGGCTGGAGGGGCTAACGCGGCAGGAGCGGCTGCCGCGGCTCGAGCAGTACAGTGAGTCCAGAGAGGGCACTGTCACCTTTGGGGATGCACTGCATTGTCTGCAGAGAGTGCCCTGGCACCACTGGGGATGCACTACAGTGAGTCCAGAGAGTGCACTGGCACCACTGGGAATGCAGTGCAGTGAGTCCAGAGAGGGCACTGTCAGCAATGGGGATGCAGTGCAGTGAGACCAGAGAGTGCACTGGCACCACTGGGGATGCAGTGCAGTGAGTCCTGAGAGTGCAATGGCACCACAGGGGATGCAATGCAGTGAGTCCAGAGAGTGCACTGGCACCACTGGGGATGCAGCACAGTGAGTCCAGAGAGTGCACTGTCACCACTGGGGATGCACTGCAGTGAGTCCAGAGAGTGCTCTGGCTCCACTGGGGATGCAGTGCAGTGAGTCCATAGAGTGCACTGGCACCACTGGGGAAGCAGTGCAGTGTGTCCACAGAGAGCAATGGCACCACTGGGGATGCAGTTTAGTGAGTCCAGAGAGTGCACCAGCTCCAATGGCGATACACTGCAGTGAGTCCAGACAGTGCACTGGCACCACTGGGGATGCAGTGCAGTGAGTCCAGAGAGTGCACTGGCACCACTGGGGATGCAGTGCAGTGAGTCCAGAGAGTGCACTGGCACCACTGGGGACGCAGTGCAGTGAGTCCAGAGAGTGCAATGGCACCACGGGGGATGCACTACAGTGAGTCCAGAGAGTGCACTGGCACCACTGGGGATGCAGTGCAGTGACTCCAGAGAGTGCAGAGGCACCACTGTTGATGCAGTGCAGTGAGTGCAGAGAGTGCACTGGCACCACTGGGGATTCAATGCAGTGAGTCCAGAGAGTGCACTGGCACCACTGGGGATGAAGTGCAGTGAGTCCAGGGAGTGCACTGGCACCACTGGGGATGCACTGCAGTGAGTCCAGAGACTGCACTGGCACCACTGGGATTTTAGTGCAGTGAGTCCAGAGAGTGCACTGGCACCAATGGGGATGCAGTGCTGTGAGTCCAGAGAGTGCCCTGGCACCACTGGGGATGCAGTGAGTCCAGAGAGTGCACTGGCACCACTGGGGATGCACTGCAGTGAGACCAGAGAGTTCTCTGGCACCACTGGGGATGCAGTTTAGTGAGTCCAGAGAGTGCACCGGCTCCAATGGCGATACACTGCAGTGAGTCCAGACAGTGCACTGGCACCACTGGGGATGCAGTGCAGTGAGTCCAGAGAGTGCACTGGCACCACTGGGGATGCAGTGCAGTGAGTCCAGAGAGTGCACTGGCACCACTGAGCTACACTGCAGTGAGTCCAGTAATTGCACTGGCACCACTGGGGATGCACTGCTGTGAGTCCAGAGACTACACTGGCACCACTGGGGATGCAGTGCAGTGAGTGCAGAGAGTGCACTGGCACCACGGTTGATGCAGTGCAGTGAGTCCAGGGAGTGCACTGGCACCACTGGGGGATGCAGTGCAGTGAGTCCAGAGAGTGCACTGGCACCACTGGGGATGCACTGCTGTGAGTCCAGAGAGTGCACTGGCACTACTGGGGATCTCACTGAAGTGAGAATGTATCTGAATCCCCTGTGGTGCCATTGCACTCTCTGGACACACTGAACTGCATCCCCAGTGGTTCCAGTGCACTCTCTGGAGTAACTGCAGTGCATCCCCTGTGGTGCCAGTGCACTCTCTGGACTCACTGTACTGCATCCTCAGTGGTGCCTGTTGACTCTCTGGACTCACTGCACTGCTCCAGCCGCGGCATCCGCTCCAGCCGCCTCAGCCGCTCCAGACGCGGTAGCCCCTCAAGTTCGGCAGACGCTCTAGACGCTCCAGGCGCCGCAGCCGCTCCAGCCGCGGCAGCCGCTCCAGCCGCGGCAGCCGCGGCAGACGCTCCAGCCGCGGCAGCCGCGGCAGACGCTCCAGCCGCGGCAGCCGCGAAAGCCGCTACCGAGTGGAGCGGCTGCCACGGCTGGAGCGGCTGCCGCGGCTGGAGCGCCTGCCGCGGTTGGAGCGGCTGCCGCGGCTGGAGCGGCTGGAGCGGCTGCCGCGTATGCCGCGGATGGAGGGGCTGCCGCGGCTGGAGCGGCTGCCGCGGCTGGAGCGGCTGCCGCGGAAGCCGCGGCTGGAGCGGCTGGAGCGGCTGCCGAGGCTGGAGGGGCTAACGCGGCTGGAGCGGCTGCCGCGGCTAGAGCAGTACAGTGAGTCCAGAGAGGGCACTGTCACCTTTGGGGATGCACTGCATTGTCTGCAGAGAGTGCCCTGGCACCACTGGGGATGCACTACAGTGAGTCCAGAGAGTGCACTGGCACCACTGGGAATGCAGTGCAGTGAGTCCAGAGAGGGCACTGTCAGCAATGGGGATGCAGTGCAGTGAGACCAGAGAGTGCACTGGCACCACTGGGGATGCAGTGCAGTGAGTCCTGAGAGTGCAATGGCACCACAGGGGATGCAATGCAGTGAGTCCAGAGAGTGCACTGGCACCACTGGGGATGCAGCACAGTGAGTCCAGAGAGTGCACTGGCACCACTGGGGATGCACTGCAGTGAGTCCAGAGAGTGCTCTGGCTCCACTGGGGATGCAGTGCAGTGTGTCCACAGAGAGCAATGGCACCACTGGGGATGCAGTTTAGTGAGTCCAGAGAGTGCACCAGCTGCAATGGCGATACACTGCAGTGAGTCCAGACAGTGCACTGGCACCACTGGGGATGCAGTGCAGTGAGTCCAGAGAGTGCACTGGCACCACTGGGGATGCAGTGCAGTGAGTCCAGAGAGTGCACTGGCACCACTGGGGACGCAGTGCAGTGAGTCCAGAGAGTGCAATGGCACCACGGGGGATGCACTACAGTGAGTCCAGAGAGTGCACTGGCACCACTGGGGATGCAGTGCAGTGACTCCAGAGAGTGCAGAGGCACCACTGTTGATGCAGTGCAGTGAGTGCAGAGAGTGCACTGGCACCACTGGGGATTCAATGCAGTGAGTCCAGAGAGTGCACTGGCACCACTGGGGATGAAGTGCAGTGAGTCCAGAGAGTGCACTGGCACCACTGGGGATGCACTGCAGTGAGTCCAGAGACTGCACTGGCACAACTGGGGTTTTAGTGCAGTGAGTCCAGAGAGTTCACTGGCACCAATGGGGATGCAGTGCTGTGAGTCCAGAGAGTGCCCTGGCACCACTGGGGATGCAGTGAGTCCAGAGAGTGCACTGGCACCACTGGGGATGCACTGCAGTGAGACCAGAGAGTTCTCTGGCACCACTGGGGATGCAGTGCAGTGAGTCCAGAGAGTGCACCGGCTCCAATGGCGATACACTGCAGTGAGTCCAGACAGTGCACTGGCACCACTGGGGATGCAGTGCAGTGAGTCCAGAGAGTGCACTGGCACCACTGGGGATGCAGTGCAGTGAGTCCAGAGAGTGCACTGGCACCACTGAGCTACACTGCAGTGAGTCCAGTAATTGCACTGGCACCACTGGGGATGCACTGCTGTGAGTCCAGAGACTACACTGGCACCACTGGGGATGCAGTGCAGTGAGTGCAGAGAGTGCACTGGCACCACGGTTGATGCAGTGCAGTGAGTCCAGGGAGTGCACTGGCACCACTGGGGATGCAGTGCAGTGAGTCCAGAGAGTGCACTGGCACCACTGGGGATGCACTGCAGTGAGCTCAGAGAGTGCACTGGCACCACTGGGGATGCAGTGCAGTGAGTCCAGAGAGTGCACTGGCACCACTGGGGATGCAGTGCAGTGAGTCCAGAGAGTGCACTGGCACCACTGGGGACGCAGTGCAGTGAGTCCAGAGAGTGCACTGGCACCACGGGGGATGCACTACAGTGAGTCCAGAGAGTGCACTGGCACCACTGGGGATGCAGTGCAGTGACTCCAGAGAGTGCACTGGCACCACTGGGGATGCAGTGCAGTGACTCCAGAGAGTGCAGAGGCACCACTGTTGATGCAGTGCAGTGAGTGCAGAGAGTGCACTGGCACCACTGGGGATTCAATGCAGTGAGTCCAGAGAGTGCACTGGCACCACTGGGGATGCAGCACAGTGAGTCCAGAGAGTGCACTGTCACCACTGGGGATGCACTGCAGTGAGTCCAGAGAGTGCACTGGCACCACTGGGGATGCAGTGCAGTGAGTCCAGAGAGTGCACTGGCACCACTGGGGATGCAGTGCAGTGAGTCCAGAGAGTGCACTGGCACCACTGGGGATGCACTGCTGTGAGTCCAGAGAGTGCACTGGCACTACTGGGGATCTCACTGAAGTGAGAATGTATCTGAATCCCCTGTGGTGCCATTGCACTCTCTGGACACACTGAACTGCATCCCCAGTGGTTCCAGTGCACTCTCTGGAGTAACTGCAGTGCATCCCCTGTGGTGCCAGTGCACTCTCTGGACTCACTGCACTGCATCCTCAGTGGTGCCTGTTGACTCTCTGGACTCACTGCACTGCTCCAGCCGCGGCATCCGCTTCAGCCGCCTCAGCCGCTCCAGACGCGGTAGCCCCTCCAGTTCGGCAGACGCTCTAGACGCTCCAGCCGCCGCAGCCGCTCCAGCCGCGGCAGCCGCTCCAGCCGCGGCAGCCGCGGCAGACGCTCCAGCCGCGGCAGCCGCGAAAGCCGCTACCGAGTGGAGCGGCTGCCACGGCTGGAGCGGCTGCCGCGGCTGGAGCGCCTGCCGCGGTTGGAGCGGCTGCCGCGGGTGGAGCGGCTGCCGCGGATGCCGCGGCTGGAGCGCCTGCCGCGGTTGGAGCGGCTGCCGCGGCTGGAGCGCCTGGAGCGGCTGCCGCGTATGCCGCGGATGGAGGGGCTGCCGCGGCTGGAGCGGCTGCCGCGGCTGGACCGGCTGCCGCGGATGCCGCGGCTGGAGCGGCTGGAGCGGCTGCCGAGGCTGGAGGGGCTAACGCGGCTGGAGCGGCTGCCGCGGCTCGAGCAGTACAGTGAGTCCAGAGAGTGCACTGGCACCACTGGGGATGCAGTTCATTGAGTCCAGAGAGTGAACTGGCACCACTGGGGATGCAGTGCAGTGAGTCCAGAGAGTGCACTGGCACTACTGGAGATTCACTGCAGTGAGTCCAGAGAGTGCACTGACACCACTGGGAATGCACTGCAGTGAGTACAGAGAGTGCACTGGCACCACTGGGGATGCACTGCAGTGAGTCCAGAGAGTGCAGAGGCACCACTGGGATACACTGCAGTGAGTCCAGAGAGTGCACTGGCAGCAATGGGGACGCAGTGCAGTGACTACATAGAGTGCACTGGCACCATTGGGGATGCAGTGCACACAGTCCAGAGAGTGCACTGGCACCACTGGGGATGCACTGCAGTGAGTCCAGAGAGTGCACTGACGCCACTGGGGATCCAATGCAGTGAGTCCAGAGAGTGCAATGGAACAACTGGGGATGCACTGCAGTGACTCCAGAAAGTGCACTGGCACCACTGGGGATGCACTGAAGTGAGTCCAGAGAGCGCACTGGCACCACTGGGGATGCACTGCAGTGAGTCCAGAGAGTGCACTGGCACCACTGAGCTACACTGCAGTGAGTCCAGTAGTTGCACTGGCACCACTGGGGATGCACTGCTGTGAGTTCAGAGAGTGCACTGGCACCACTGGGGATGCAGTGCAGTGAGTGCAGAGAGTGCACTGGCACCACTGTTGATGCAGTGCAGTGAGTCCAGGGAGTGCACTGGCACCACTGGGGATGCACTGCAGTGAGCTCAGAGAGTGCACTGGCACCACTGGGGATGCAGTGCAGTGAGTCCAGAGAGTGCACTGGCACCACTGGGGACGCAGTGCAGTGAGTCCAGAGAGTGCACTGGCACCACTGGGGACGCAGTGCAGTGAGTCCAGAGAGTGCACTGGCACCACGGGGGATGCACTACAGTGAGTCCAGAGAGTGCACTGGCACCACTGGGGATGCACTACAGTGAGTCCAGAGAGTGCACTGGCACCACTGGGGATGCAGTGCAGGGAGTCCAGAGAGTGCATTGGCACCACTGCGGATGCACTGCAGTGAGTCCGGAGAGTGCCCTGGCACCAATGGTGATGCAGTGCATTGAGTCCAGAGAGGGAACTGTCAGCTATGGGGATGCAGTGCAGTGAGTCCAGAGAGTGCACTGGCACTACTGGGGATCTCACTGAAGTGAGAATGTATCTGAATCCCCTGTGGTGCCATTGCACTCTCTGGACACACTGAACTGCATCCCCAGTGGTTCCAGTGCACTCTCTGGAGTAACTGCAGTGCATCCCCTGTGGTGCCAGTGCACTCTCTGGACTCACTGTACTGCATCCTCAGTGGTGCCTGTTGACTCTCTGGACTCACTGCACTGCTCCAGCCGCGGCATCCGCTCCAGCCGCCTCAGCCGCTCCAGACGCGGTAGCCCCTCAAGTTCGGCAGACGCTCTAGACGCTCCAGCCGCCGCAGCCGCTCCAGCCGCGGCAGCCGCTCCAGCCGCGGCAGCCGCGGCAGACGCTCCAGCCGCGGCAGCCGCGAAAGCCGCTACCGAGTGGAGCGGCTGCCACGGCTGGAGCGGCTGCCGCGGCTGGAGCGCCTGCCGCGGTTGGAGCGGCTGCCGCGGCTGGAGCGGCTGGAGCGGCTGCCGCGTATGCCGCGGATGGAGGGGCTGCCGCGGCTGGAGCGGCTGCCGCGGCTGGACCGGCTGCCGCGGAAGCCGCGGCTGGAGCGGCTGGAGCGGCTGCCGAGTCTGGAGGGGCTAACGCGGCTGGAGCGGCTGCCGCGGCTAGAGCAGTACAGTGAGTCCAGAGAGGGCACTGTCACCTTTGGGGATGCACTGCATTGTCTGCAGAGAGTGCCCTGGCACCAATGGGGATGCACTACAGTGAGTCCAGAGAGTGCACTGGCACCACTGGGAATGCAGTGCAGTGAGTCCAGAGAGGGCACTGTCAGCAATGGGGATGCAGTGCAGTGAGACCAGAGAGTGCACTGGCACCACTGGGGATGCAGTGCAGTGAGTCCTGAGAGTGCAATGGCACCACAGGGGATGCAATGCAGTGAGTCCAGAGAGTGCACTGGCACCACTGGGGATGCAGCACAGTGAGTCCAGAGAGTGCACTGTCACCACTGGGGATGCACTGCAGTGAGTCCAGAGAGTGCTCTGGCTCCACTGGGGATGCAGTGCAGTGAGTCCATAGAGTGCACTGGCACCACTGGGGAAGCAGTGCAGTGTGTCCACAGAGAGCAATGGCACCACTGGGGATGCAGTTTAGTGAGTCCAGAGAGTGCACCAGCTCCAATGGCGATACACTGCAGTGAGTCCAGACAGTGCACTGGCACCACTGGGGATGCAGTGCAGTGAGTCCAGAGAGTGCACTGGCACCACTGGGGATGCAGTGCAGTGAGTCCAGAGAGTGCACTGGCACCACTGGGGACGCAGTGCAGTGAGTCCAGAGAGTGCAATGGCACCACGGGGGATGCACTACAGTGAGTCCAGAGAGTGCACTGGCACCACTGGGGATGCAGTGCAGTGACTCCAGAGAGTGCAGAGGCACAACTGTTGATGCAGTGCAGTGAGTGCAGAGAGTGCACTGGCACCACTGGGGATTCAATGCAGTGAGTCCAGAGAGTGCACTGGCACCACTGGGGATGCAGTGCAGTGACTCCAGAGAGTGCACTGGCACCACTGGGGACGCAGTGCAGTGAGTCCAGAGAGTGCACTGGCACCACGGGGGATGCACTACAGTGAGTCCAGAGAGTGCACTGGCACCACTGGGGATGCAGTGCAGTGACTCCAGAGAGTGCACTGGCACCACTGGGGATGCAGTGCAGTGACTCCAGAGAGTGCAGAGGCACCACTGTTGATGCAGTGCAGTGAGTGCAGAGAGTGCACTGGCACCACTGGGGATTCAATGCAGTGAGTCCAGAGAGTGCACTGGCACCACTGGGGATGCAGCACAGTGAGTCCAGAGAGTGCACTGTCACCACTGGGGATGCACTGCAGTGAGTCCAGAGAGTGCACTGGCACCACTGGGGATGCAGTGCAGTGAGTCCAGAGAGTGCACTGGCACCACTGGGGATGCAGTGCAGTGAGTCCAGAGAGTGCACTGGCACCACTGGGGATGCACTGCTGTGAGTCCAGAGAGTGCACTGGCACTACTGGGGATCTCACTGAAGTGAGAATGTATCTGAATCCCCTGTGGTGCCATTGCACTGTCTGGACACACTGAACTGCATCCCCAGTGGTTCCAGTGCACTCTCTGGAGTAACTGCAGTGCATCCCCTGTGGTGCCAGTGCACTCTCTGGACTCACTGCACTGCATCCTCAGTGGTGCCTGTTGACTCTCTGGACTCACTGCACTGCTCCAGCCGCGGCATCCGCTCCAGCCGCCTCAGCCGCTCCAGACGCGGTAGCCCCTCCAGTTCGGCAGACGCTCTAGACGCTCCAGCCGCCGCAGCCGCTCCAGCCGCGGCAGCCGCTCCAGCCGCGGCAGCCGCGGCAGACGCTCCAGCCGCGGCAGCCGCGAAAGCCGCTACCGAGTGGAGCGGCTGCCACGGCTGGAGCGGCTGCCGCGGCTGGAGCGCCTGCCGCGGTTGGAGCGGCTGCCGCGGGTGGAGCGGCTGCCGCGGATGCCGCGGCTGGAGCGCCTGCCGCGGCTGGACCGGCTGCCGCGGATGCCGCGGCTGGAGCGGCTGGAGCGGCTGCCGAGGCTGGAGGGGCTAACGCGGCTGGAGCGGCTGCCGCGGCTCGAGCAGTACAGTGAGTCCAGAGAGTGCACTGGCACCACTGGGGATGCAGTTCATTGAGTCCAGAGAGTGAACTGGCACCACTGGGGATGCAGTGCAGTGAGTCCAGAGAGTGCACTGGCACTACTGGAGATTCACTGCAGTGAGTCCAGAGAGTGCACTGACACCACTGGGAATGCACTGCAGTGAGTACAGAGAGTGCACTGGCACCACTGGGGATGCACTGCAGTGAGTCCAGAGAGTGCAGAGGCACCACTGGGATACACTGCAGTGAGTCCAGAGAGTGCACTGGCAGCAATGGGGACGCAGTGCAGTGACTACATAGAGTCCACTGGCACCATTGGGGATGCAGTGCACACAGTCCAGAGAGTGCACTGGCACCACTGGGGATGCACTGCACTGAGTCCAGAGAGTGCACTGACGCCACTGGGGATCCAATGCAGTGAGTCCAGAGAGTGCAATGGAACAACTGGGGATGCACTGCAGTGACTCCAGAAAGTGCACTGGCACCACTGGGGATGCACTGAAGTGAGTCCAGAGAGCGCACTGGCACCACTGGGGATGCACTGCAGTGAGTCCAGAGAGTGCACTGGCACCACTGAGCTACACTGCAGTGAGTCCAGTAGTTGCACTGGCACCACTGGGGATGCACTGCTGTGAGTTCAGAGAGTGCACTGGCACCACTGGGGATGCAGTGCAGTGAGTGCAGAGAGTGCACTGGCAGCACTGTTGATGCAGTGCAGTGAGTCCAGGGAGTGCACTGGCACCACTGGGGATGCACTGCAGTGAGCTCAGAGAGTGCACTGGCACCACTGGGGATGCAGTGCAGTGAGTCCAGAGAGTGCACTGGCACCACTGGGGACGCAGTGCAGTGAGTCCAGAGAGTGCACTGGCACCACTGGGGACGCAGTGCAGTGAGTCCAGAGAGTGCACTGGCACCACGGGGGATGCACTACAGTGAGTCCAGAGAGTGCACTGGCACCACTGGGGATGCACTACAGTGAGTCCAGAGAGTGCACTGGCACCACTGGGGATGCAGTGCAGGGAGTCCAGAGAGTGCATTGGCACCACTGCGGATGCACTGCAGTGAGTCCGGAGAGTGCCCTGGCACCAATGGTGATGCAGTGCATTGAGTCCAGAGAGGGAACTGTCAGCTATGGGGATGCAGTGCAGTGAGTCCAGAGAGTGCACTGGCACTACTGGGGATCTCACTGAAGTGAGAATGTATCTGAATCCCCTGTGGTGCCATTGCACTCTCTGGACACACTGAACTGCATCCCCAGTGGTTCCAGTGCACTCTCTGGAGTAACTGCAGTGCATCCCCTGTGGTGCCAGTGCACTCTCTGGACTCACTGTACTGCATCCTCAGTGGTGCCTGTTGACTCTCTGGACTCACTGCACTGCTCCAGCCGCGGCATCCGCTCCAGCCGCCTCAGCCGCTCCAGACGCGGTAGCCCCTCAAGTTCGGCAGACGCTCTAGACGCTCCAGCCGCCGCAGCCGCTCCAGCCGCGGCAGCCGCTCCAGCCGCGGCAGCCGCGGCAGACGCTCCAGCCGCGGCAGCCGCGAAAGCCGCTACCGAGTGGAGCGGCTGCCACGGCTGGAGCGGCTGCCGCGGCTGGAGCGCCTGCCGCGGTTGGAGCGGCTGCCGCGGTTGGAGCGGCTGGAGCGGCTGCCGCGTATGCCGCGGATGGAGGGGCTGCCGCGGCTGGAGCGGCTGCCGCGGCTGGACCGGCTGCCGCGGAAGCCGCGGCTGGAGCGGCTGGAGCGGCTGCCGAGGCTGGAGGGGCTAACGCGGCTGGAGCGGCTGCCGCGGCTAGAGCAGTACAGTGAGTCCAGAGAGGGCACTGTCACCTTTGGGGATGCACTGCATTTTCTGACGAGAGTGCCCTGGCACCAATGGGGATGCACTACAGTGAGTCCAGAGAGTGCACTGGCACCACTGGGAATGCAGTGCAGTGAGTCCAGAGAGGGCACTGTCAGCAATGGGGATGCAGTGCAGTGAGACCAGAGAGTGCACTGGCACCACTGGGGATGCAGTGCAGTGAGTCCTGAGAGTGCAATGGCACCACAGGGGATGCAATGCAGTGAGTCCAGAGAGTGCACTGGCACCACTGGGGATGCAGCACAGTGAGTCCAGAGAGTGCACTGTCACCACTGGGGATGCACTGCAGTGAGTCCAGAGAGTGCTCTGGCTCCACTGGGGATGCAGTGCAGTGAGTCCATAGAGTGCACTGGCACCACTGGGGAAGCAGTGCAGTGTGTCCACAGAGAGCAATGGCACCACTGGGGATGCAGTTTAGTGAGTCCAGAGAGTGCACCAGCTCCAATGGCGATACACTGCAGTGAGTCCAGACAGTGCACTGGCACCACTGGGGATGCAGTGCAGTGAGTCCAGAGAGTGCACTGGCACCACTGGGGATGCAGTGCAGTGAGTCCAGAGAGTGCACTGGCACCACTGGGGACGCAGTGCAGTGAGTCCAGAGAGTGCAATGGCACCACGGGGGATGCACTACAGTGAGTCCAGAGAGTGCACTGGCACCACTGGGGATGCAGTGCAGTGACTCCAGAGAGTGCAGAGGCACAACTGTTGATGCAGTGCAGTGAGTGCAGAGAGTGCACTGGCACCACTGGGGATTCAATGCAGTGAGTCCAGAGAGTGCACTGGCACCACTGGGGATGAAGTGCAGTGAGTCCAGAGAGTGCACTGGCACCACTGGGGATGCAGTGCAGTGAGTCCAGAGAGTGCACTGGCACCAGTGGGGATGCACTGCAGTGAGTCCAGAGAGTGCACTGGCACCACTGGGGATGCACTGCAGTGAGTCCAGAGAGTGCACTGGCACCACTGGGGATGCAGTGCAGTGAGTCCAGAGAGTGCACTGGCACCACTGGGGATGCACTGCTGTGAGTCCAGAGAGTGCACTGGCACTACTGGGGATCTCACTGAAGTGAGAATGTATCTGAATCCCCTGTGGTGCCATTGCACTCTCTGGACTCACTGAACTGCATCCCCAGTGGTTCCAGTGCACTCTCTGGAGTAACTGCAGTGCATCCCCTGTGGTGCCAGTGCACTCTCTGGACTCACTGTACTGCATCCTCAGTGGTGCCTGTTGACTCTCTGGACTCACTGCACTGCTCCAGCCGCGGCATCCGCTCCAGCCGCCTCAGCCGCTCCAGACGCGGTAGCCCCTCCAGTTCGGCAGACGCTCTAGACGCTCCAGCCGCCGCAGCCGCTCCAGCCGCGGCAGCCGCTCCAGCCGCGGCAGCCGCGGCAGACGCTCCAGCCGCGGCAGCCGCGAAAGCCGCTACCGAGTGGAGCGGCTGCCACGGCTGGAGCGGCTGCCGCGGCTGGAGCGCCTGCCGCGGTTGGAGCGGCTGCCGCGGGTGGAGCGCCTGCCGCGGATGCCGCGGCTGGAGCGCCTGCCGCGGTTGGAGCGGCTGCCGCGGCTGGAGCGGCTGGAGCGGCTGCCGCGTATGCCGCGGATGGAGGGGCTGCCGCGGCTGGAGCGGCTGCCGCGGCTGGACCGGCTGCCGCGGCTGCCGCGGCTGGAGCGGCTGGAGCGGCTGCCGAGGCTGGAGGGGCTAACGCGGCTGGAGCGGCTGCCGCGGCTCGAGCAGTACAGTGAGTCCAGAGAGTGCACTGGCACCACTGGGGATGCAGTTCAGTGAGTCCAGAGAGTGAACTGGCACCACTGGGGATGCAGTGCAGTGAGTCCAGAGAGTGCACTGGCACTACTGGAGATTCACTGCAGTGAGTCCAGAGAGTGCACTGACACCACTGGGAATGCACTGCAGTGAGTACAGAGAGTGCACTGGCACCACTGGGGATGCACTGCAGTGAGTCCAGAGAGTGCAGAGGCACCACTGGGATACACTGCAGTGAGTCCAGAGAGTGCACTGGCAGCAATGGGGACGCAGTGCAGTGACTACATAGAGTGCACTGGCACCATTGGGGATGCAGTGCACACAGTCCAGAGAGTGCACTGGCACCACTGGGGATGCACTGCACTGAGTCCAGAGAGTGCACTGACGCCACTGGGGATCCAATGCAGTGAGTCCAGAGAGTGCAATGGAACAACTGGGGATGCACTGCAGTGACTCCAGAAAGTGCACTGGCTCCACTGGGGATGCACTGCAGTGAGTCCAGTAGTTGCACTGGCACCACTGGGGATGCACTGCTGTGAGTCCAGAGACTACACTGGCACCACTGGGGATGCAGTGCAGTGAGTGCAGAGAGTGCACTGGCACCACTGGGGATGCAGTGCAGTGAGTCCAGAGAGTGCACTGGCACCACTGGGGATGCACTGCAGTGAGCTCAGAGAGTGCACTGGCACCACTGGGGATGCAGTGCAGTGAGTCCAGAGAGTGCACTGGCACCACTGGAGACGCAGTGCAGTGAGTCCAGAGAGTGCACTGGCACCACTGGGGACGCAGTGCAGTGAGTCCAGAGAGTGCACTGGCACCACGGGGGATGCACTACAGTGAGTCCAGAGAGTGCACTGGCACCACGGGGGATGCACTACAGTGAGTCCAGAGAGTGCACTGGCACCACTGGGGATGCACTACAGTGAGTCCAGAGAGTGCACTGGCACCACTGGGGATGCAGTGCAGTGAGTCCAGAGAGTGCATTGGCACCACTCCGGATGCACTGCAGTGAGTCCGGAGAGTGCCCTGGCACCAAAGGTGATGCAGTGCATTGAGTCCAGAGAGGGAACTGTCAGCTATGGGGATGCAGTGCAGTGAGTGCAGAGAGTGCACTGGCACCACTGGGGATTCAATGCAGTGAGTCCAGAGAGTGCACTGGCACCACTGGGGATGAAGTGCAGTGAGTCCAGAGAGTGCACTGGCACCACTGGGGATGCACTGCAGTGAGTCCAGAGAGTGCACTGGCACCACTGGGGATGCAGTGCAGTGAGTCCAGAGAGTGCACTGGCACCAGTGGGGATGCACTGCAGTGAGTCCAGAGAGTGCACTGGCACCACTGGGGATGCACTGCCGTGAGTCCAGAGAGTGCACTGGCACCACTGGGGATGCAGTGCAGTGAGTCCAGAGAGTGCACTGGCACCACTGGGGATGCACTGCTGTGAGTCCAGAGAGTGCACTGGCACTACTGGGGATCTCACTGAAGTGAGAATGTATCTGAATCCCCTTTGGTGCCATTGCACTCTCTGGACTCACTGAACTGCATCCCCAGTGGTTCCAGTGCACTCTCTGGAGTAACTGCAGTGCATCCCCTGTGGTGCCAGTGCACTCTCTGGACTCACTGTACTGCATCCTCAGTGGTGCCTGTTGACTCTCTGGACTCACTGCACTGCTCCAGCCGCGGCATCCGCTCCAGCCGCCTCAGCCGCTCCAGACGCGGTAGCCCCTCCAGTTCGGCAGACGCTCTAGACGCTCCAGCCGCCGCAGCCGCTCCAGCCGCGGCAGCCGCTCCAGCCGCGGCAGCCGCGGCAGACGCTCCAGCCGCGGCAGCCGCGAAAGCCGCTACCGAGTGGAGCGGCTGCCACGGCTGGAGCGGCTGCCGCGGCTGGAGCGCCTGCCGCGGTTGGAGCGGCTGCCGCGGTTGGAGCGGCTGCCGCGTATGCCGCGGATGGAGGGGCTGCCGCGGCTGGAGCGGCTGCCGCGGCTGGACCGGCTGCCGCGGCTGCCGCGGCTGGAGCGGCTGGAGCGGCTGCCGAGGCTGGAGGGGCTAACGCGGCTGGAGCGGCTGCCGCGGCTCGAGCAGTACAGTGAGTCCAGAGAGTGCACTGTCACCTTTGGGGATGCACTGCATTGTCTGGAGAGAGTGCCCTGGCACCACTGGGGATGCACTACAGTGAGTCCAGAGAGTGCACTGGCACCACTGGGAATGCAGTGCAGTGAGTCCAGAGAGGGCACTGTCAGCAATGGGGATGCAGTGCAGTGAGACCAGAGAGTGCACTGGCACCACTGGGGATGCAGTGCAGTGAGTCCTGAGAGTGCAATGGCACCACAGGGCATGCAATGCAGTGAGTCCAGAGAGTGCACTGGCACCATTGGGGATGCAGCACAGTGAGTCCAGAGAGTGCACTGTCACCACTGGGGATGCACTGCAGTGAGTCCAGAGAGTGCTCTGGCTCCACTGGGGATGCAGTGCAGTGAGTCCATAGAGTGCACTGGCACCACTGGGGAAGCAGTGCAGTGTGTCCACAGAGAGCAATGGCTCCACTGGGGATGCACTTCAATGAGTCCAGAGAGTGCACTGGCACCACTGGGGATGCAGTGCAGTGAGTCCTGAGAGTGCACTGGCACCACAGTGGATGCACTGCAGTGAGTCCAGAGAGTGCACTGGCACCAAAGAGGATGTAGTGCAGTGAGTCCAGAGAGTGCACTGGCACAAATGGGGATGCAGTGCAGTGAGTCCAGAGAGTGCACTGGCACCAATTTTAGCTGCACTGCTGTGAGTCCTTAGATTGCACTGGCACCACTGGGGTTACTGTGCCTTGAGTCCAGAGATTACATTGGCACCACTGGGGTTGCACTGCAGTGAGTCCAGAAACTTCACAGGCACCAAAGGTGATCCAGTGCAGTGAGTACAGAGAGTGCACTGGAACCACTGGGGATGCACTGCAGTGAATCCAGAGAGTGCACTGGCACCACTGGGAATGCAGTGCAGTGAGTCCAGAGAGTGCACTGGCACCAAGGGAGATTCACTGCAGTGAGTCCAGAGAGTGCACTGACACCACTGGGAATGCACTGCAGTGAGTACAGAGAGTGCACTGGCACCACTGGGGATGCACTGCAGTGAGTCCAGAGAGTGCAGAGGCACCACTGGGATACACTGCAGTGAGTCCAGAGAGTGCACTGGCAGCAATGGGGACGCAGTGCAGTGACTACATAGAGTGCACTGGCACCATTGGGGATGCAGTGCACACAGTCCAGAGAGTGCACTGGCACCACTGGGGATGCACTGCAGTGAGTCCAGAGAGTGCACTGACGCCACTGGGGATCCAATGCAGTGAGTCCAGAGAGTACACTGGCCCCAATGGGGATGCAGTGCTGTGAGTCCAGAGAGTGCCCTGGCACCACTGGGGACGCAGTGAGTCCAGACAGTGCACTGGCACCACTGGGGATGCAGTGCAGTGAGAACAGAGTGTTCTCTGGCACCACTGGGGATGCAGTTTAGTGATTCCAGAGAGTGCACCGGCTCCAATGGCGATACATTGCAGTGAGTCCAGACAGTGCACTGGCACCACTGGGGATGCAGTGCAGTGAGTCCAGAGAGTGCACTGGCACCACTGGGGATGCAGTGCAGTGAGTCCAGAGAGTGCTCTGGGACCACTGAGCTACACTGCAGTGAGTCCAGTAGTTGCACTGGCACCATTGGGGATGCAGTGCAGTGAGTCCTGAGAGTGCAAAGGCACCAAAAGGGATGCACTGCAGTGAGTCCAGAGAGTGCACTGGCACCACTGGGGATGCAGTGCAGTGAGACCAGAGAGTGCACTGGCACCACTGGGGATGCATTGCAGTGAGTCCAGAGAGTGCACTGTAAGCACTGGGGATGCAGTGCAGTGAGTCCAGAGAGTGCACTGTCAGCACTGGGGATGCAGTGCAGTGAGTGCAGAGAGTGCACTGGCACCACTGGGGATGCAGTGCAGTGAGTCCAGAGAGTGCACTGGCACCACAGGTGATGCAGTGCAGTGAGTCCAGAGAGTGCACTGGCATCACAGGTGATGCAGTGCAGTGAGTCCAGAGAGTGGACTGGCACCACTGCGGATGCACTGCAGTGAGTCCAGAGAGTGCACTGGCACCAGTGGGGATGCAGTGCAGTGACTCTAGAGAGTGCACTGGCACCACTGGGGATGCAGTGCAGTGAGTCCAGAGAGTGCACTGGCACAAAAGGGGATGCACTGCAGTGAGTCCAGAGAGTGCACTGGCACCACTGGGGATGCAGTGCAGTGAGTCCAGAGAGTGCAGTGGCTCCACTGGGGAAGCAGTGCACTGAGACCAGAGAGTACACTGGCACCACTGGGGATGCAGTGCAGTGAGTCCAGAGAGTGCACTGGCACCAGTGGGGATGCACTGCAGTGGGTCCAGAGAGTGCACTGGCACCACTGGGGATGCAGTGCAGTGAGTCCAAAGAGTGCACTGGCACCACTGGGAATGCAGTGCAGTGAGTGCAGAGAGTGCACTGGCTCCACTGGGGATGCAGTGCAGTGACTCCAGAGAGTGCACTGGCACCACTGGTGATGCACTGCAGTGAGTCCAGAGAGTGCACTGGCACCACTGGGGATGCAGTGCAGTGAGTCCAGAGAGTGCACTGGCACCACTGGGGAAGCAGTGCAGTGAGTCCAGAGAGTGCACTGGCACCACTGGGGATGCACTGCACTGAGTCCAGAGAGTGCACTGACACCACTGGTGATCCAATGCAGTGAGTCCAGAGAGTGCAATGGAACCACTGGGGATGCAGTGCAGTGAGTCCAGAGAGTGCACTGGCACTTCTGGGGATGCAGTGCAGTGAGTGCAGAGAGTGCACTGGCACAAAAGGGGATGCACTGCAGTGACTCCAGAAAGTGCACTGGCACCACTGGGGATGCAGTGCAGTGAGTCCAGAGAGTGTACTGGCACCGCTGGTGATGCAGTGCAGTGAGTCCAGAGAGTACACTGGCACCACTGGGGATGCACTGCAGTGAGTCCAGAGAGTGTACTGGCACCACAGGGGATGCAGTGCAGTGAGTCCAGAGAGTGCACTGGCACCACTGGGGATGCACTGCAGTGAGTCCAGAGAGTGCACTGGAACCACTGGGGATGCAGTGCAGTGAGTCCAGAGAGTGCACTGGCACTACCGGGGATGCACTGCAGTGATTCCAGAGAGTGCACTGTCACCACTGGGGATGCAGTGCAGTGAGTCCAGAGAGTACACTGGCACCTCAGAGGCTGCACTGCAGTGAGTCCAGAGAGTGCACTGGCACCACTGGGGATGCAGTGCAGTGAGTCCAGAGAGTGCACTGGCACCACTGGGGATGCACCTCGGTGAGTCCAGAGAGTGCTCTGGGAACACCGGGGATGCAGTGCAGTGAGTCCAGAGTGCACTGGAACCACTGGGGATGCAGTGCAGTGAGTCCAGAGAGTGCACTGGCACCATTAGGGATGCAGTGCAGTGAGTCCAGAGAGTGCACTGGCACCACTGGGGATGCACTGCAGTGAGTCCAGAGAGTGCACTGTCAGCACTTTGGATGCAGTGCAGTGAGTCCAGAGAGTGCACTGGCACCACTGGGGATGCACTGCAGTGAGTCCAGAGAGTGCACTGGCACCACTGGGGATGCACTGCAATGAGTCCAGAGAATGCACTGGAACTAATGGGGATGCAGTGCAGTGACTCGAAAGAGTGCACTGGCACCACTGCGGATGCACTGCAGTGAGTCCGGAGAGTGCCCTGGCACCAATGGTGATGCAGTGCAGTGAGTCCAGAGAGTGCAGTGGCACCACTGGGGATGCAGTGCAGTGAGTCCAGAGAGTGCACTGGCACCACTGGGGATGCACTGCAGTGAGTCCAGAGAGTGCACTGGCACCACTGGGGATGCACTGCAGTGAGTCCAGAGAGTGCTCGGGGAACACTGGGGATGCAGTGCGGTGAGTGCAGAGAGTGCACTGGCACCACTGGGGATGCAGTGCAGTGAGTCCAGAGAGTGCACTGGCACCACTGGGGATGCACTGCAATGACTCGAAAGAGTGCACTGGCACCACTGCGGATGCAGTGCAGTGAGTCCACAGAGTGCACTGGCACCACAGGGGATACACTGCAGTGAGCCCAGAGAGTGCACTGGCACCACTGGGGACGCAGTGCAGTGACTACAGAGAGTGCACTGGCACCATTGGGGATGCAGTGCAGTGAGTCCAGAGAGTGCACTGGCACCACTGGGGATACAGTGCAGTGAGTCCAGAGAGTGCACTGGCTCCACTGGGGATGCAGTGCAGTGACTCCAGAGAGTGCACTGGCACCACTGGTGATGCACTGCAGTGAGTCCAGAGAGTGCACTGGCACCACTGGGGATGCAGTGCAGTGAGTCCAGAGAGTGCACTGGCACCACTGGGGAAGCACTGCAGTGAGTCCAGAGAGTGCACTGGCACCACTGGGGATGCACTGCACTGAGTCCAGAGAGTGCACTGACACCACTGGGGATCCAATGCAGTGAGTCCAGAGAGTGCAATGGAACCACTGGGGATGCAGTGCAGTGAGTCCAGTGAGTGCACTGGCACTTCTGGGGATGCAGTGCAGTGAGTGCAGAGAGTGCACTGGCACAACAGGGGATGCACTGCAGTGACTCCAGAAAGTGCACTGGCACCACTGCGGATGCACTGCAGTGAGTCCAGAGAGTGCACTGGCACCGCTGGTGATGCAGTGCAGTGAGTCCAGAGAGTACACTGGCACCACAGGGGATGCACTGCAGTGAGTCCAGAGAGTGCACTGGCACCACTGGGGATGCACCCCGGTGAGTCCAGAGAGTGCACTGGCACCACTGGGGATGCAGTGCAGTGAGTCCAGAGACTGCACTGGCACCACTGGGGTTTTAGTGCAGTGAGTCCAGAGAGTGCTCTGGCACCAATGGGGATGCAGTGCTGTGAGTCCAGAGAGTGCCCTGGCACCACTGGAGATGCAGTGAGTCCAGAGAGTGCACTGGCACCACTGGGGATGCACTGCAGTGAGACCAGAGAGTTCTCTGGCAGCACTGGGGATGCAGTTTAGTGAGTCCAGAGAGTGCACCGGCTCCAATGGCGATACACTGCAGTGAGTCCAGACAGTGCACTGGCACCACTGGGGATGCAGTGCAGTGAGTCCAGAGAGTGCACTGGCACCACTGGGGATGCAGTGCAGTGAGTCCAGAGAGTGCACTGGCACCACTGAGCTACACTGCAGTGAGTCCAGTAGTTGCACTGGCACCACTGGGGATGCACTGCTGTGAGTCCAGAGACTACACTGGCACCACTGGGGATGCAGTGCAGTGAGTGCAGAGAGTGCACTGGCACCACTGTTGATGCAGTGCAGTGAGTCCAGGGAGTGCACTGGCACCACTGGGGATGCAGTGCAGTGAGTCCAGAGAGTGCACTGGCACCACTGGGGATGCACTGCAGTGAGCTCAGAGAGTGCACTGGCACCACTGGGGATGCAGTGCAGTGAGTCCAGAGAGTGCACTGGCACCACTGGGGACGCAGTGCAGTGAGTCCAGAGAGTGCACTGGCACCACTGGGGACGCAGTGCAGTGAGTCCAGAGAGTGCACTGGCACCACTGGGGATGCACTACAGTGAGTCCAGAGAGTGCACTGGCACCACTGGGGATGCACTACAGTGAGTCCAGAGAGTGCACTGGCACCACTGGGGACGCAGTGCAGTGAGTCCAGAGAGTGCACTGGCACCACTGGGGATGCACTACAGTGAGTCCAGAGAGTGCACTGGCACCAGTGCGGAAGCACTGCAGTGAGTCCAGAGAGTGCACTGGCACCACTGGGGATGCACTGCAGTGAGTCCAGAGAGTGCACTGGCACCACTGGGGATGCAGTGCAGTGAGTCCAGAGAGTGCACTGGCACCACTGGGGATGCAGTGCAGTGAGTCCAGAGAGTGCACTGGCACCAATGGGATGCAGTGCAGTGAGTCCAGAGAGTGCACTGGCACCACTGGGGATGCACTGCAGTGAGTCCAGAGAGTGCACTGGCACCACTGGGGATGCAGTGCAGTGAGTCCAGAGAGTGCACTGGCACCACTGGGGATGCAGTGCAGTGACTCCAGAGAGTGCACTGGCAACACTGGGGATGCAGTGCAGTGAGTCCACAGAGTGCACTGGCACCACTGGGGATGCACTGCAGTGAGTCCAGAGAGTGCACTGGCACCACTGGGGATGCACCCCGGTGAGTCCAGAGAGTGCACTCGCACCACTGGGGATGCACTGCAGTGAGTCCAGAGAGTGCACTGGCACCACTGGGGATGCAGCGCAGTGACTCCAGAGAGTGCACTGGCACCACTGGAGTTGCAGTGCAGTGAGTCGAGAGAGTGCCCTGGAACCACTGGGGATGCAGCGCAGTGACTACAGAGAGTGCACTGTCTCCACTGGGGATGCAGTGCAGTGAGTCCAGAGAGTACACTGGCACCACTGGGGATGCAGTGCAGTGAGTCCAGAGAGTGCACTGGCACCACTGGGGATGCAGTGCAGTGAGTCCAGAGAGTGCACTGGCGCAAAAGGAGATGCACTGCAGTGAGTCCAGAGAGTGCACTGGCACCACTGGGGATGCAGTGCAGTGAGTCCAGAGAGTGCACTGTCAGCACTGGGGATGCAGTGCAGTGATCCAGAGAGTGCACTGGCACCTCAGGGGCTGCACTGCAGTGAGTCCAGAGAGTGCACTGGCACCACTGGTGATGCAGTGCGGTGAGTCCAGAGAGTGCACGGGCACCACTGGGGATGCACCTCGGTGAGTCCAGAGAGTGCTCTGGGACACCGGGGATGCAGTGCAGTGAGTGCAGAGAGTGCACTGGCACCACTGGGGATGCAGTGCAGTGAGTGCAGAGAGTGCACTGGCACCACTGAGGATGCACTGCAGTGAGTCCAGAGAGTGCACTGGCACCACTGGGGATGCAGTGCAGTGAGTCCGGAGAGTGCACTGGCACCAGTGGGGATGCAGTGCAGTGAGTCCAGAGAGTGCACTGGCACCACTGGGGATGCACTGCAGTGAGTCCACAGAGTGCACTGGCACCACAGGGGATACACTGCAGTGAGTTCAGAGAGTGCACTGGCACCACTGGGGATGCAGTGCAGTGAGTGCAGAGAGTGCACTGGCACCACTGGGGATGCAGTGCAGTGAGTGCAGAGAGTGCACTGGCACCACTGGGGACGCACTGCAGTGGGTCCAGAGAGTGCACTGGCACCACTGGGGATGCAGTGCAGTGAGTCCAAAGAGTGCACTGGCACCACTGGGAATGCAGTGCAGTGAGTGCAGAGAGTGCACTGGCTCCACTGGGGATGCAGTGCAGTGACTCCAGAGAGTGCACTGGCACCACTGGTGATGCACTGCAGTGAGTCCAGAGAGTGCACTGGCACCACTGGGGATGCAGTGCAGTGAGTCCAGAGAGTGCACTGGCACCAGTGTGGAAGCAGTGCAGTGAGTCCAGAGAGTGCACTGGCACCACTGGGGATGCACTGCACTGAGTCCAGAGAGTGCACTGACACCACTGGTGATCCAATGCAGTGAGTCCAGAGAGTGCAATGGAACCACTGGGGATGCAGTGCAGTGAGTCCAGAGAGTGCACTGGCACTTCTGGGGATGCAGTGCAGTGAGTGCAAAGAGTGCACTGGCACAAAAGGGGATGCACTGCAGTGACTCCAGAAAGTGCACTGGCACCACTGGGGATGCAGTGCAGTGAGTCCAGAGAGTGTACTGGCACCGCTGGTGATGCAGTGCAGTGAGTCCAGAGAGTACACTGGCACCACTGGGGATGCACTGCAGTGAGTCCAGAGAGTGTACTGGCACCACAGGGGATGCAGTGCAGTGAGTCCAGAGACTGCACTGGCACAACTGGGGTTTTAGTGCAGTGAGTCCAGAGAGTGCACTGGCACCAATGGGGATGCAGTGCTGTGAGTCCAGAGAGTGCCCTGGCACCACTGGGGATGCAGTGAGTCCAGAGAGTGCACTGGCACCACTGGGGATGCACTGCAGTGAGACCAGAGAGTTCTCTGGCACCACTGGGGATGCAGTGCAGTGAGTCCAGAGAGTGCACCGGCTCCAATGGCGATACACTGCAGTGAGTCCAGACAGTGCACTGGCACCACTGGGGATGCAGTGCAGTGAGTCCAGAGAGTGCACTGGCACCACTGGGGATGCAGTGCAGTGAGTCCAGAGAGTGCACTGGCACCACTGAGCTACACTGCAGTGAGTCCAGTAATTGCACTGGCACCACTGGGGATGCACTGCTGTGAGTCCAGAGACTACACTGGCACCACTGGGGATGCAGTGCAGTGAGTGCAGAGAGTGCACTGGCACCACGGTTGATGCAGTGCAGTGAGTCCAGGGAGTGCACTGGCACCACTGGGGATGCAGTGCAGTGAGTCCAGAGAGTGCACTGGCACCACTGGGGATGCACTGCAGTGAGCTCAGAGAGTGCACTGGCACCACTGGGGATGCAGTGCAGTGAGTCCAGAGAGTGCACTGGCACCACTGGGGATGCAGTGCAGTGAGTCCAGAGAGTGCACTGGCACCACTGGGGACGCAGTGCAGTGAGTCCAGAGAGTGCACTGGCACCACGGGGGATGCACTACAGTGAGTCCAGAGAGTGCACTGGCACCACTGGGGATGCAGTGCAGTGACTCCAGAGAGTGCACTGGCACCACTGGGGATGCAGTGCAGTGACTCCAGAGAGTGCAGAGGCACCACTGTTGATGCAGTGCAGTGAGTGCAGAGAGTGCACTGGCACCACTGGGGATTCAATGCAGTGAGTCCAGAGAGTGCACTGGCACCACTGGGGATGCAGCACAGTGAGTCCAGAGAGTGCACTGTCACCACTGGGGATGCACTGCAGTGAGTCCAGAGAGTGCACTGGCACCACTGGGGATGCAGTGCAGTGAGTCCAGAGAGTGCACTGGCACCACTGGGGATGCAGTGCAGTGAGTCCAGAGAGTGCACTGGCACCACTGGGGATGCACTGCTGTGAGTCCAGAGAGTGCACTGGCACTACTGGGGATCTCACTGAAGTGAGAATGTATCTGAATCCCCTGTGGTGCCATTGCACTCTCTGGACACACTGAACTGCATCCCCAGTGGTTCCAGTGCACTCTCTGGAGTAACTGCAGTGCATCCCCTGTGGTGCCAGTGCACTCTCTGGACTCACTGCACTGCATCCTCAGTGGTGCCTGTTGACTCTCTGGACTCACTGCACTGCTCCAGCCGCGGCATCCGCTTCAGCCGCCTCAGCCGCTCCAGACGCGGTAGCCCCTCCAGTTCGGCAGACGCTCTAGACGCTCCAGCCGCCGCAGCCGCTCCAGCCGCGGCAGCCGCTCCAGCCGCGGCAGCCGCGGCAGACGCTCCAGCCGCGGCAGCCGCGAAAGCCGCTACCGAGTGGAGCGGCTGCCACGGCTGGAGCGGCTGCCGCGGCTGGAGCGCCTGCCGCGGTTGGAGCGGCTGCCGCGGGTGGAGCGGCTGCCGCGGATGCCGCGGCTGGAGCGCCTGCCGCGGTTGGAGCGGCTGCCGCGGCTGGAGCGCCTGGAGCGGCTGCCGCGTATGCCGCGGATGGAGGGGCTGCCGCGGCTGGAGCGGCTGCCGCGGCTGGACCGGCTGCCGCGGATGCCGCGGCTGGAGCGGCTGGAGCGGCTGCCGAGGCTGGAGGGGCTAACGCGGCTGGAGCGGCTGCCGCGGCTCGAGCAGTACAGTGAGTCCAGAGAGTGCACTGGCACCACTGGGGATGCAGTTCATTGAGTCCAGAGAGTGAACTGGCACCACTGGGGATGCAGTGCAGTGAGTCCAGAGAGTGCACTGGCACTACTGGAGATTCACTGCAGTGAGTCCAGAGAGTGCACTGACACCACTGGGAATGCACTGCAGTGAGTACAGAGAGTGCACTGGCACCACTGGGGATGCACTGCAGTGAGTCCAGAGAGTGCAGAGGCACCACTGGGATACACTGCAGTGAGTCCAGAGAGTGCACTGGCAGCAATGGGGACGCAGTGCAGTGACTACATAGAGTGCACTGGCACCATTGGGGATGCAGTGCACACAGTCCAGAGAGTGCACTGGCACCACTGGGGATGCACTGCACTGAGTCCAGAGAGTGCACTGACGCCACTGGGGATCCAATGCAGTGAGTCCAGAGAGTGCAATGGAACAACTGGGGATGCACTGCAGTGACTCCAGAAAGTGCACTGGCACCACTGGGGATGCACTGAAGTGAGTCCAGAGAGCGCACTGGCACCACTGGGGATGCACTGCAGTGAGTCCAGAGAGTGCACTGGCACCACTGAGCTACACTGCAGTGAGTCCAGTAGTTGCACTGGCACCACTGGGGATGCACTGCTGTGAGTTCAGAGAGTGCACTGGCACCACTGGGGATGCAGTGCAGTGAGTGCAGAGAGTGCACTGGCACCACTGTTGATGCAGTGCAGTGAGTCCAGGGAGTGCACTGGCACCACTGGGGATGCACTGCAGTGAGCTCAGAGAGTGCACTGGCACCACTGGGGATGCAGTGCAGTGAGTCCAGAGAGTGCACTGGCACCACTGGGGACGCAGTGCAGTGAGTCCAGAGAGTGCACTGGCACCACTGGGGACGCAGTGCAGTGAGTCCAGAGAGTGCACTGGCACCACGGGGGATGCACTACAGTGAGTCCAGAGAGTGCACTGGCACCACTGGGGATGCACTACAGTGAGTCCAGAGAGTGCACTGGCACCACTGGGGATGCAGTGCAGGGAGTCCAGAGAGTGCATTGGCACCACTGCGGATGCACTGCAGTGAGTCCGGAGAGTGCCCTGGCACCAATGGTGATGCAGTGCATTGAGTCCAGAGAGGGAACTGTCAGCTATGGGGATGCAGTGCAGTGAGTCCAGAGAGTGCACTGGCACTACTGGGGATCTCACTGAAGTGAGAATGTATCTGAATCCCCTGTGGTGCCATTGCACTCTCTGGACACACTGAACTGCATCCCCAGTGGTTCCAGTGCACTCTCTGGAGTAACTGCAGTGCATCCCCTGTGGTGCCAGTGCACTCTCTGGACTCACTGTACTGCATCCTCAGTGGTGCCTGTTGACTCTCTGGACTCACTGCACTGCTCCAGCCGCGGCATCCGCTCCAGCCGCCTCAGCCGCTCCAGACGCGGTAGCCCCTCAAGTTCGGCAGACGCTCTAGACGCTCCAGCCGCCGCAGCCGCTCCAGCCGCGGCAGCCGCTCCAGCCGCGGCAGCCGCGGCAGACGCTCCAGCCGCGGCAGCCGCGAAAGCCGCTACCGAGTGGAGCGGCTGCCACGGCTGGAGCGGCTGCCGCGGCTGGAGCGCCTGCCGCGGTTGGAGCGGCTGCCGCGGCTGGAGCGGCTGGAGCGGCTGCCGCGTATGCCGCGGATGGAGGGGCTGCCGCGGCTGGAGCGGCTGCCGCGGCTGGACCGGCTGCCGCGGAAGCCGCGGCTGGAGCGGCTGGAGCGGCTGCCGAGTCTGGAGGGGCTCACGCGGCTGGAGCGGCTGCCGCGGCTAGAGCAGTACAGTGAGTCCAGAGAGGGCACTGTCACCTTTGGGGATGCACTGCATTGTCTGCAGAGAGTGCCCTGGCACCAATGGGGATGCACTACAGTGAGTCCAGAGAGTGCACTGGCACCACTGGGAATGCAGTGCAGTGAGTCCAGAGAGGGCACTGTCAGCAATGGGGATGCAGTGCAGTGAGACCAGAGAGTGCACTGGCACCACTGGGGATGCAGTGCAGTGAGTCCTGAGAGTGCAATGGCACCACAGGGGATGCAATGCAGTGAGTCCAGAGAGTGCACTGGCACCACTGGGGATGCAGCACAGTGAGTCCAGAGAGTGCACTGTCACCACTGGGGATGCACTGCAGTGAGTCCAGAGAGTGCTCTGGCTCCACTGGGGATGCAGTGCAGTGAGTCCATAGAGTGCACTGGCACCACTGGGGAAGCAGTGCAGTGTGTCCACAGAGAGCAATGGCACCACTGGGGATGCAGTTTAGTGAGTCCAGAGAGTGCACCAGCTCCAATGGCGATACACTGCAGTGAGTCCAGACAGTGCACTGGCACCACTGGGGATGCAGTGCAGTGAGTCCAGAGAGTGCACTGGCACCACTGGGGATGCAGTGCAGTGAGTCCAGAGAGTGCACTGGCACCACTGGGGACGCAGTGCAGTGAGTCCAGAGAGTGCAATGGCACCACGGGGGATGCACTACAGTGAGTCCAGAGAGTGCACTGGCACCACTGGGGATGCAGTGCAGTGACTCCAGAGAGTGCAGAGGCACAACTGTTGATGCAGTGCAGTGAGTGCAGAGAGTGCACTGGCACCACTGGGGATTCAATGCAGTGAGTCCAGAGAGTGCACTGGCACCACTGGGGATGCAGTGCAGTGACTCCAGAGAGTGCACTGGCACCACTGGGGACGCAGTGCAGTGAGTCCAGAGAGTGCACTGGCACCACGGGGGATGCACTACAGTGAGTCCAGAGAGTGCACTGGCACCACTGGGGATGCAGTGCAGTGACTCCAGAGAGTGCACTGGCACCACTGGGGATGCAGTGCAGTGACTCCAGAGAGTGCAGAGGCACCACTGTTGATGCAGTGCAGTGAGTGCAGAGAGTGCACTGGCACCACTGGGGATTCAATGCAGTGAGTCCAGAGAGTGCACTGGCACCACTGGGGATGCAGCACAGTGAGTCCAGAGAGTGCACTGTCACCACTGGGGATGCACTGCAGTGAGTCCAGAGAGTGCACTGGCACCACTGGGGATGCAGTGCAGTGAGTCCAGAGAGTGCACTGGCACCACTGGGGATGCAGTGCAGTGAGTCCAGAGAGTGCACTGGCACCACTGGGGATGCACTGCTGTGAGTCCAGAGAGTGCACTGGCACTACTGGGGATCTCACTGAAGTGAGAATGTATCTGAATCCCCTGTGGTGCCATTGCACTGTCTGGACACACTGAACTGCATCCCCAGTGGTTCCAGTGCACTCTCTGGAGTAACTGCAGTGCATCCCCTGTGGTGCCAGTGCACTCTCTGGACTCACTGCACTGCATCCTCAGTGGTGCCTGTTGACTCTCTGGACTCACTGCACTGCTCCAGCCGCGGCATCCGCTCCAGCCGCCTCAGCCGCTCCAGACGCGGTAGCCCCTCCAGTTCGGCAGACGCTCTAGACGCTCCAGCCGCCGCAGCCGCTCCAGCCGCGGCAGCCGCTCCAGCCGCGGCAGCCGCGGCAGACGCTCCAGCCGCGGCAGCCGCGAAAGCCGCTACCGAGTGGAGCGGCTGCCACGGCTGGAGCGGCTGCCGCGGCTGGAGCGCCTGCCGCGGTTGGAGCGGCTGCCGCGGGTGGAGCGGCTGCCGCGGATGCCGCGGCTGGAGCGCCTGCCGCGGTTGGAGCGGCTGCCGCGGCTGGAGCGCCTGGAGCGGCTGCCGCGTATGCCGCGGATGGAGGGGCTGCCGCGGCTGGAGCGGCTGCCGCGGCTGGACCGGCTGCCGCGGATGCCGCGGCTGGAGCGGCTGGAGCGGCTGCCGAGGCTGGAGGGGCTAACGCGGCTGGAGCGGCTGCCGCGGCTCGAGCAGTACAGTGAGTCCAGAGAGTGCACTGGCACCACTGGGGATGCAGTTCATTGAGTCCAGAGAGTGAACTGGCACCACTGGGGATGCAGTGCAGTGAGTCCAGAGAGTGCACTGGCACTACTGGAGATTCACTGCAGTGAGTCCAGAGAGTGCACTGACACCACTGGGAATGCACTGCAGTGAGTACAGAGAGTGCACTGGCACCACTGGGGATGCACTGCAGTGAGTCCAGAGAGTGCAGAGGCACCACTGGGATACACTGCAGTGAGTCCAGAGAGTGCACTGGCAGCAATGGGGACGCAGTGCAGTGACTACATAGAGTGCACTGGCACCATTGGGGATGCAGTGCACACAGTCCAGAGAGTGCACTGGCACCACTGGGGATGCACTGCACTGAGTCCAGAGAGTGCACTGACGCCACTGGGGATCCAATGCAGTGAGTCCAGAGAGTGCAATGGAACAACTGGGGATGCACTGCAGTGACTCCAGAAAGTGCACTGGCACCACTGGGGATGCACTGAAGTGAGTCCAGAGAGCGCACTGGCACCACTGGGGATGCACTGCAGTGAGTCCAGAGAGTGCACTGGCACCACTGAGCTACACTGCAGTGAGTCCAGTAGTTGCACTGGCACCACTGGGGATGCACTGCTGTGAGTTCAGAGAGTGCACTGGCACCACTGGGGATGCAGTGCAGTGAGTGCAGAGAGTGCACTGGCAGCACTGTTGATGCAGTGCAGTGAGTCCAGGGAGTGCACTGGCACCACTGGGGATGCACTGCAGTGAGCTCAGAGAGTGCACTGGCACCACTGGGGATGCAGTGCAGTGAGTCCAGAGAGTGCACTGGCACCACTGGGGACGCAGTGCAGTGAGTCCAGAGAGTGCACTGGCACCACGGGGGATGCACTACAGTGAGTCCAGAGAGTGCACTGGCACCACTGGGGATGCACTACAGTGAGTCCAGAGAGTGCACTGGCACCACTGGGGATGCAGTGCAGGGAGTCCAGAGAGTGCATTGGCACCACTGCGGATGCACTGCAGTGAGTCCGGAGAGTGCCCTGGCACCAATGGTGATGCAGTGCATTGAGTCCAGAGAGGGAACTGTCAGCTATGGGGATGCAGTGCAGTGAGTCCAGAGAGTGCACTGGCACTACTGGGGATCTCACTGAAGTGAGAATGTATCTGAATCCCCTGTGGTGCCATTGCACTCTCTGGACACACTGAACTGCATCCCCAGTGGTTCCAGTGCACTCTCTGGAGTAACTGCAGTGCATCCCCTGTGGTGCCAGTGCACTCTCTGGACTCACTGTACTGCATCCTCAGTGGTGCCTGTTGACTCTCTGGACTCACTGCACTGCTCCAGCCGCGGCATCCGCTCCAGCCGCCTCAGCCGCTCCAGACGCGGTAGCCCCTCAAGTTCGGCAGACGCTCTAGACGCTCCAGCCGCCGCAGCCGCTCCAGCCGCGGCAGCCGCTCCAGCCGCGGCAGCCGCGGCAGACGCTCCAGCCGCGGCAGCCGCGAAAGCCGCTACCGAGTGGAGCGGCTGCCACGGCTGGAGCGGCTGCCGCGGCTGGAGCGCCTGCCGCGGTTGGAGCGGCTGCCGCGGTTGGAGCGGCTGGAGCGGCTGCCGCGTAAGCCGCGGATGGAGGGGCTGCCGCGGCTGGAGCGGCTGCCGCGGCTGGACCGGCTGCCGCGGAAGCCGCGGCTGGAGCGGCTGGAGCGGCTGCCGAGGCTGGAGGGGCTAACGCGGCTGGAGCGGCTGCCGCGGCTAGAGCAGTACAGTGAGTCCAGAGAGGGCACTGTCACCTTTGGGGATGCACTGCATTTTCTGCAGAGAGTGCCCTGGCACCAATGGGGATGCACTACAGTGAGTCCAGAGAGTGCACTGGCACCACTGGGAATGCAGTGCAGTGAGTCCAGAGAGGGCACTGTCAGCAATGGGGATGCAGTGCAGTGAGACCAGAGAGTGCACTGGCACCACTGGGGATGCAGTGCAGTGAGTCCTGAGAGTGCAATGGCACCACAGGGGATGCAATGCAGTGAGTCCAGAGAGTGCACTGGCACCACTGGGGATGCAGCACAGTGAGTCCAGAGAGTGCACTGTCACCACTGGGGATGCACTGCAGTGAGTCCAGAGAGTGCTCTGGCTCCACTGGGGATGCAGTGCAGTGAGTCCATAGAGTGCACTGGCACCACTGGGGAAGCAGTGCAGTGTGTCCACAGAGAGCAATGGCACCACTGGGGATGCAGTTTAGTGAGTCCAGAGAGTGCACCAGCTCCAATGGCGATACACTGCAGTGAGTCCAGACAGTGCACTGGCACCACTGGGGATGCAGTGCAGTGAGTCCAGAGAGTGCACTGGCACCACTGGGGATGCAGTGCAGTGAGTCCAGAGAGTGCACTGGCACCACTGGGGACGCAGTGCAGTGAGTCCAGAGAGTGCAATGGCACCACGGGGGATGCACTACAGTGAGTCCAGAGAGTGCACTGGCACCACTGGGGATGCAGTGCAGTGACTCCAGAGAGTGCAGAGGCACAACTGTTGATGCAGTGCAGTGAGTGCAGAGAGTGCACTGGCACCACTGGGGATTCAATGCAGTGAGTCCAGAGAGTGCACTGGCACCACTGGGGATGAAGTGCAGTGAGTCCAGAGAGTGCACTGGCACCACTGGGGATGCAGTGCAGTGAGTCCAGAGAGTGCACTGGCACCAGTGGGGATGCACTGCAGTGAGTCCAGAGAGTGCACTGGCACCACTGGGGATGCACTGCAGTGAGTCCAGAGAGTGCACTGGCACCACTGGGGATGCAGTGCAGTGAGTCCAGAGAGTGCACTGGCACCACTGGGGATGCACTGCTGTGAGTCCAGAGAGTGCACTGGCACTACTGGGGATCTCACTGAAGTGAGAATGTATCTGAATCCCCTGTGGTGCCATTGCACTCTCTGGACTCACTGAACTGCATCCCCAGTGGTTCCAGTGCACTCTCTGGAGTAACTGCAGTGCATCCCCTGTGGTGCCAGTGCACTCTCTGGACTCACTGTACTGCATCCTCAGTGGTGCCTGTTGACTCTCTGGACTCACTGCACTGCTCCAGCCGCGGCATCCGCTCCAGCCGCCTCAGCCGCTCCAGACGCGGTAGCCCCTCCAGTTCGGCAGACGCTCTAGACGCTCCAGCCGCCGCAGCCGCTCCAGCCGCGGCAGCCGCTCCAGCCGCGGCAGCCGCGGCAGACGCTCCAGCCGCGGCAGCCGCGAAAGCCGCTACCGAGTGGAGCGGCTGCCACGGCTGGAGCGGCTGCCGCGGCTGGAGCGCCTGCCGCGGTTGGAGCGGCTGCCGCGGGTGGAGCGCCTGCCGCGGATGCCGCGGCTGGAGCGCCTGCCGCGGTTGGAGCGGCTGCCGCGGCTGGAGCGGCTGGAGCGGCTGCCGCGTATGCCGCGGATGGAGGGGCTGCCGCGGCTGGAGCGGCTGCCGCGGCTGGACCGGCTGCCGCGGCTGCCGCGGCTGGAGCGGCTGGAGCGGCTGCCGAGGCTGGAGGGGCTAACGCGGCTGGAGCGGCTGCCGCGGCTCGAGCAGTACAGTGAGTCCAGAGAGTGCACTGGCACCACTGGGGATGCAGTTCAGTGAGTCCAGAGAGTGAACTGGCACCACTGGGGATGCAGTGCAGTGAGTCCAGAGAGTGCACTGGCACTACTGGAGATTCACTGCAGTGAGTCCAGAGAGTGCACTGACACCACTGGGAATGCACTGCAGTGAGTACAGAGAGTGCACTGGCACCACTGGGGATGCACTGCAGTGAGTCCAGAGAGTGCAGAGGCACCACTGGGATACACTGCAGTGAGTCCAGAGAGTGCACTGGCAGCAATGGGGACGCAGTGCAGTGACTACATAGAGTGCACTGGCACCATTGGGGATGCAGTGCACACAGTCCAGAGAGTGCACTGGCACCACTGGGGATGCACTGCACTGAGTCCAGAGAGTGCACTGACGCCACTGGGGATCCAATGCAGTGAGTCCAGAGAGTGCAATGGAACAACTGGGGATGCACTGCAGTGACTCCAGAAAGTGCACTGGTTCCACTGGGGATGCACTGCAGTGAGTCCAGTAGTTGCACTGGCACCACTGGGGATGCACTGCTGTGAGTCCAGAGACTACACTGGCACCACTGGGGATGCAGTGCAGTGAGTGCAGAGAGTGCACTGGCACCACTGGGGATGCAGTGCAGTGAGTCCAGAGAGTGCACTGGCACCACTGGGGATGCACTGCAGTGAGCTCAGAGAGTGCACTGGCACCACTGGGGATGCAGTGCAGTGAGTCCAGAGAGTGCACTGGCACCACTGGAGACGCAGTGCAGTGAGTCCAGAGAGTGCACTGGCACCACTGGGGACGCAGTGCAGTGAGTCCAGAGAGTGCACTGGCACCACGGGGGATGCACTACAGTGAGTCCAGAGAGTGCACTGGCACCACGGGGGATGCACTACAGTGAGTCCAGAGAGTGCACTGGCACCACTGGGGATGCACTACAGTGAGTCCAGAGAGTGCACTGGCACCACTGGGGATGCAGTGCAGTGAGTCCAGAGAGTGCATTGGCACCACTCCGGATGCACTGCAGTGAGTCCGGAGAGTGCCCTGGCACCAAAGGTGATGCAGTGCATTGAGTCCAGAGAGGGAACTGTCAGCTATGGGGATGCAGTGCAGTGAGTCCAGAGAGTGCACTGGCACTACTGGGGATCTCACTGAAGTGAGAATGTATCTGAATCCCCTGTGGTGCCATTGCACTCTCTGGACTCACTGAACTGCATCCCCAGTGGTTCCAGTGCACTCTCTGGAGTAACTGCAGTGCATCCCCTGTGGTGCCAGTGCACTCTCTGGACTCACTGTACTGCATCCTCAGTGGTGCCTGTTGACTCTCTGGACTCACTGCACTGCTCCAGCCGCGGCATCCGCTCCAGCCGCCTCAGCCGCTCCAGACGCGGTAGCCCCTCCAGTTCGGCAGACGCTCTAGACGCTCCAGCCGCCGCAGCCGCTCCAGCCGCGGCAGCCGCTCCAGCCGCGGCAGCCGCGGCAGACGCTCCAGCCGCGGCAGCCGCGAAAGCCGCTACCGAGTGGAGCGGCTGCCACGGCTGGAGCGGCTGCCGCGGCTGGAGCGCCTGCCGCGGTTGGAGCGGCTGCCGCGGTTGGAGCGGCTGCCGCGTATGCCGCGGATGGAGGGGCTGCCGCGGCTGGAGCGGCTGCCGCGGCTGGACCGGCTGCCGCGGCTGCCGCGGCTGGAGCGGCTGGAGCGGCTGCCGAGGCTGGAGGGGCTAACGCGGCTGGAGCGGCTGCCGCGGCTCGAGCAGTACAGTGAGTCCAGAGAGTGCACTGTCACCTTTGGGGATGCACTGCATTGTCTGGAGAGAGTGCCCTGGCACCACTGGGGATGCACTACAGTGAGTCCAGAGAGTGCACTGGCACCACTGGGAATGCAGTGCAGTGAGTCCAGAGAGGGCACTGTCAGCAATGGGGATGCAGTGCAGTGAGACCAGAGAGTGCACTGGCACCACTGGGGATGCAGTGCAGTGAGTCCTGAGAGTGCAATGGCACCACAGGGCATGCAATGCAGTGAGTCCAGAGAGTGCACTGGCACCATTGGGGATGCAGCACAGTGAGTCCAGAGAGTGCACTGTCACCACTGGGGATGCACTGCAGTGAGTCCAGAGAGTGCTCTGGCTCCACTGGGGATGCAGTGCAGTGAGTCCATAGAGTGCACTGGCACCACTGGGGAAGCAGTGCAGTGTGTCCACAGAGAGCAATGGCTCCACTGGGGATGCACTTCAATGAGTCCAGAGAGTGCACTGGCACCACTGGGGATGCAGTGCAGTGAGTCCTGAGAGTGCACTGGCACCACAGTGGATGCACTGCAGTGAGTCCAGAGAGTGCACTGGCACCAAAGAGGATGTAGTGCAGTGAGTCCAGAGAGTGCACTGGCACAAATGGGGATGCAGTGCAGTGAGTCCAGAGAGTGCACTGGCACCAATTTTAGCTGCACTGCTGTGAGTCCTTAGATTGCACTGGCACCACTGGGGTTACTGTGCCTTGAGTCCAGAGATTACATTGGCACCACTGGGGTTGCACTGCAGTGAGTCCAGAAACTTCACAGGCACCAAAGGTGATCCAGTGCAGTGAGTACAGAGAGTGCACTGGAACCACTGGGGATGCACTGCAGTGAATCCAGAGAGTGCACTGGCACCACTGGGAATGCAGTGCAGTGAGTCCAGAGAGTGCACTGGCACCAAGGGAGATTCACTGCAGTGAGTCCAGAGAGTGCACTGACACCACTGGGAATGCACTGCAGTGAGTACAGAGAGTGCACTGGCACCACTGGGGATGCACTGCAGTGAGTCCAGAGAGTGCAGAGGCACCACTGGGATACACTGCAGTGAGTCCAGAGAGTGCACTGGCAGCAATGGGGACGCAGTGCAGTGACTACATAGAGTGCACTGGCACCATTGGGGATGCAGTGCACACAGTCCAGAGAGTGCACTGGCACCACTGGGGATGCACTGCAGTGAGTCCAGAGAGTGCACTGACGCCACTGGGGATCCAATGCAGTGAGTCCAGAGAGTACACTGGCCCCGATGGGGATGCAGTGCTGTGAGTCCAGAGAGTGCCCTGGCACCACTGGGGACGCAGTGAGTCCAGACAGTGCACTGGCACCACTGGGGATGCAGTGCAGTGAGAACAGAGTGTTCTCTGGCACCACTGGGGATGCAGTTTAGTGATTCCAGAGA
>NW_027663835.1:57500-83106 GCF_964034855.1 Anser brachyrhynchus | reverse complement strand
TGTTGCGGTTAGGGTTATGTTTAGGGTTGTTAGGAAAGAGTGAAGACGCAGAGTCCTGTTGAGTGTGGGGTTGCGTAAAGGCTCCCCCAGGGAGTTCAGGTGTACCCAAAGGCTTCCGCTGAGAGCACTTTTTGATGGCAGAAAGTGGCACCGTACGTGTTTTTTCGGGTCTAACTCGGGTTCAGCTTCTTGTTGCGGTTAGGGTTATGTTTAGGGTTGTTAGGAAAGAGTGAAGACGCAGAGTCCTGTTGAGTGTGGGGTTGCGTAAAGGCTCCCCCAGGGAGTTCAGGTGTACCCAAAGGCTTCCGCTGAGAGCACTTTTTGATGGCAGAAAGTGGCACCGTACGTGTTTTTTCGGGTCTAACTCGGGTTCAGCTTCTTGTTGCGGTTAGGGTTATGTTTAGGGTTGTTAGGAAAGAGTGAAGACGCAGAGTCCTGTTGAGTGTGGGGTTGCGTAAAGGCTCCCCCAGGGAGTTCAGGTGTACCCAAAGGCTTCCGCTGAGAGCACTTTTTGATGGCAGGAAGTGGCACCGTACGTGTTTTTTCGGGTCTAACTCGGGTTCAGCTTCTTGTTGCGGTTAGGGTTATGTTTAGGGTTGTTAGGAAAGAGTGAAGACGCAGAGTCCTGTTGAGTGTGGGGTTGCGTAAAGGCTCCCCCAGGGAGTTCAGGTGTACCCAAAGGCTTCCGCTGAGAGCACTTTTTGATGGCAGAAAGTGGCACCGTACGTGTTTTTTCGGGTCTAACTCGGGTTCAGCTTCTTGTTGCGGTTAGGGTTGTGTTTAGGGTTGTTAGGAAAGAGTGAAGACGCAGAGTCCTGTTGAGTGTGGGGTTGCGTAAAGGCTCCCCCAGGGAGTTCAGGTGTACCCAAAGGCTTCCGCTGAGAGCACTTTTTGATGGCAGAAAGTGGCACCGTACGTGTTTTTTCGGGTCTAACTCGGGTTCAGCTTCTTGTTCCGGTTAGGCTTATGTTTAGGGTTGTTAGGAAAGAGTGAAAACGCAGAGTCCTGTTGAGTGTGGGGTTGCGTAAAGACTCCCCCAGGGAGTTCAGGTGTACCCAAAGGCTTCCGCTGAGAGCACTTTTTGATGGCAGAAAGTGGCACCGTACGTGTTTTTTCGGGTCTAACTCGGGTTGAGCTTCTTGTTGCGGTTAGGGTTATGTTTAGGGTTGTTAGGAAAGAGTGAAGACGCAGAGTCCTGTTGAGTGTGGGGTTGCGTAAAGGCTCCCCCAGGGAGTTCAGGTGTACCCAAAGGCTTCCGCTGAGAGCACTTTTTGATGGCAGAAAGTGGCACCGTACGTGTTTTTTCGGGTCTAACTCGGGTTCAGCTTCTTGTTGCGGTTAGGGTTATGTTCAGGGTTGTTAGGAAAGAGTGAAGACGCAGAGTCCTGTTGAGTGTGGGGTTGCGTAAAGGCTCCCCCAGGGAGTTCAGGTGTACCCAAAGGCTTCCGCTGAGAGCACTTTTTGATGGCAGAAAGTGGCACCGTACGTGTTTTTTCGGGTCTAACTCGGGTTCAGCTTCTTGTTGCGGTTAGGGTTATGTTCAGGGTTGTTAGGAAAGAGTGAAGACGCAGAGTCCTGTTGAGTGTGGGGTTGCGTAAAGGCTCCCCCAGGGAGTTCAGGTGTACCCAAAGGCTTCCGCTGAGAGCACTTTTTGATGGCAGAAAGTGGCACCGTACGTGTTTTTTCGGGTCTAACTCGGGTTGAGCTTCTTGTTGCGGTTAGGGTTATGTTTAGGGTTGTTAGGAAAGAGTGAAGACGCAGAGTCCTGTTGAGTGTGGGGTTGCGTAAAGGCTCCCCCAGGGAGTTCAGGTGTACCCAAAGGCTTCCGCTGAGAGCACTTTTTGATGGCAGAAAGTGGCACCGTACGTGTTTTTTCGGGTCTAACTCGGGTTCAGCTTCTTGTTGCGGTTAGGGTTATGTTTAGGGTTGTTAGGAAAGAGTGAAGACGCAGAGTCCTGTTGAGTGTGGGGTTGCGTAAAGGCTCCCCCAGGGAGTTCAGGTGTACCCAAAGGCTTCCGCTGAGAGCACTTTTTGATGGCAGAAAGTGGCACCGTACGTGTTTTTTCGGGTCTAACTCGGGTTCAGCTTCTTGTTGCGGTTAGGGTTATGTTTAGGGTTGTTAGGAAAGAGTGAAGACGCAGAGTCCTGTTGAGTGTGGGGTTGCGTAAAGGCTCCCCCAGGGAGTTCAGGTGTACCCAAAGGCTTCCGCTGAGAGCACTTTTTGATGGCAGAAAGTGGCACCGTACGTGTTTTTTCGGGTCTAACTCGGGTTCAGCTTCTTGTTGCGGTTAGGGTTATGTTTAGGGTTGTTAGGAAAGAGTGAAGACTCAGAGTCCTGTTGAGTGTGGGGTTGCGTAAAGGCTCCCCCAGGGAGTTCAGGTGTACCCAAAGGCTTCCGCTGAGAGCACTTTTTGATGGCAGAAAGTGGCACCGTACGTGTTTTTTCGGGTCTAACTCGGGTTCAGCTTCTTGTTGCGGTTAGGGTTATGTTTAGGGTTGTTAGGAAAGAGTGAAGACGCAGAGTCCTGTTGAGTGTGGGGTTGCGTAAAGGCTCCCCCAGGGAGTTCAGGTGTACCCAAAGGCTTCCGCTGAGAGCACTTTTTGATGGCAGAAAGTGGCACCGTACGTGTTTTTTCGGGTCTAACTCGGGTTCAGCTTCTTGTTGCGGTTAGGGTTATGTTTAGGGTTGTTAGGAAAGAGTGAAGACGCAGAGTCCTGTTGAGTGTGGGGTTGCGTAAAGGCTCCCCCAGGGAGTTCAGGTGTACCCAAAGGCTTCCGCTGAGAGCACTTTTTGATGGCAGAAAGTGGCACCGTACGTGTTTTTTCGGGTCTAACTCGGGTTCAGCTTCTTGTTGCGGTTAGGGTTATGTTTAGGGTTGTTAGGAAAGAGTGAAGACGCAGAGTCCTGTTGAGTGTGGGGTTGCGTAAAGGCTCCCCCAGGGAGTTCAGGTGTACCCAAAGGCTTCCGCTGAGAGCACTTTTTGATGGCATAAAGTGGCACCGTACGTGTTTTTTCGGGTCTAACTCGGGTTCAGCTTCTTGTTGCGGTTAGGGTTATGTTTAGGGTTGTTAGGAAAGAGTGAAGACGCAGAGTCCTGTTGAGTGTGGGGTTGCGTAAAGGCTCCCCCAGGGAGTTCAGGTGTACCCAAAGGCTTCCGCTGAGAGCACTTTTTGATGGCAGAAAGTGGCACCGTACGTGTTTTTTCGGGTCTAACTCGGGTTCAGCTTCTTGTTGCGGTTAGGGTTATGTTTAGGGTTGTTAGGAAAGAGTGAAGACGCAGAGTCCTGTTGAGTGTGGGGTTGTGTAAAAGGCTCCCCCAGGGAGTTCAGGTGTTCCCAAAGGCTTCCGCTGAGAGCACTTTTTGATGGCAGAAAGTGGCACCGTACGTGTTTTTTCGGGTCTAACTCGGGTTCAGCTTCTTGTTGCGGTTAGGGTTATGTTTAGGGTTGTTAGGAAAGAGTGAAGACGCAGAGTCCTGTTGAGTGTGGGGTTGCGTAAAGGCTCCCCCAGGGAGTTCAGGTGTACCCAAAGGCTTCCGCTGAGAGCACTTTTGGATGGCAGAAAGTGGCACCGTACGTGTTTTTTCGGGTCTAACTCGGGTTCAGCTTCTTGTTGCGGTTAGGGTTATGTTTAGGGTTGTTAGGAAAGAGTGAAGACGCAGAGTCCTGTTGAGTGTGGGGTTGCGTAAAGGCTCCCCCAGGGAGTTCAGGTGTACCCAAAGGCTTCCGCTGAGAGCACTTTTTGATGGCAGAAAGTGGCACCGTACGTGTTTTTTCGGGTCTAACTCGGGTTCAGCTTCTTGTTGCGGTTAGGGTTATGTTTAGGGTTGTTAGGAAAGAGTGAAGACGCAGAGTCCTGTTGAGTGTGGGGTTGCGTAAAGGCTCCCCCAGGGAGTTCAGGTGTACCCAAAGGCTTCCGCTGAGAGCACTTTTTGATGGCAGAAAGTGGCACCGTACGTGTTTTTTCGGGTCTAACTCGGGTTGAGCTTCTTGTTGCGGTTAGGGTTATGTTTAGGGTTGTTAGGAAAGAGTGAAGACGCAGAGTCCTGTTGAGTGTGGGGTTGCGTAAAGGCTCCCCCAGGGAGTTCAGGTGTACCCAAAGGCTTCCGCTGAGAGCACTTTTTGATGGCAGAAGTTGGCACCGTACGTGTTTTTTCGGGTCTAACTCGGGTTCAGCTTCTTGTTGCGGTTAGGGTTATGTTTAGGGTTGTTAGGAAAGAGTGAAGACGCAGAGTCCTGTTGAGTGCGGGGTTGCGTAAAGGCTCCCCCAGGGAGTTCAGGTGTACCCAAAGGCTTCCGCTGAGAGCACTTTTTGATGGCAGAAAGTGGCACCGTACGTGTTTTTTCGGGTCTAACTCGGGTTCAGCTTCTTGTTGCGGTTAGGGTTATGTTTAGGGTTGTTAGGAAAGAGTGAAGACGCAGAGTCCTGTTGAGTGTGCGGTTGCGTAAAGGCTCCCCCAGGGAGTTCAGGTGTACCCAAAGGCTTCCGCTGAGAGCACTTTTTGATGGCAGAAAGTGGCATCGTACGTGTTTTTTCGGGTCTAACTCGGGTTCAGCTTCTTGTTGCGGTTAGGGTTATGTTTAGGGTTGTTAGGAAAGAGCGAAGACGCAGAGTCCTGTTGAGTGTGGGGTTGCGTAAAGGCTCCCCCAGGGAGTTCAGGTGTACCCAAAGGCTTCCGCTGAGAGCACTTTTTGATGGCAGAAAGTGGCACCGTACGTGTTTTTTCGGGTCTAACTCGGGTTCAGCTTCTTGTTGCGGTTAGGGTTATGTTTAGGGTTGTTAGGAAAGAGTGAAGACGCAGAGTCCTGTTGAGTGTGGGGTTGCGTAAAGGCTCCCCCAGGGAGTTCAGGTGTACCCAAAGGCTTCCGCTGAGAGCACTTTTTGATGGCAGAAAGTGGCACCGTACGTGTTTTTTCGGGTCTAACTCGGGTTCAGCTTCTTGTTGCGGTTAGGGTTATGTTTAGGGTTGTTAGGAAAGAGTGAAGACGCAGAGTCCTGTTGAGTGTGGGGTTGCGTAAAGGCTCCCCCAGGGAGTTCAGGTGTACCCAAAGGCTTCCGCTGAGAGCACTTTTTGATGGCAGAAAGTGGCACCGTACGTGTTTTTTCGGGTCTAACTCGGGTTCAGCTTCTTGTTGCGGTTAGGGTTATGTTTAGGGTTGTTAGGAAAGAGTGAAGACGCAGAGTCCTGTTGAGTGTGGGGTTGCGTAAAGGCTCCCCCAGGGAGTTCAGGTGTACCCAAAGGCTTCCGCTGAGAGCACTTTTTGATGGCAGAAAGTGGCACCGTACGTGTTTTTTCGGGTCTAACTCGGGTTCAGCTTCTTGTTGCGGTTAGGGTTATGTTTAGGGTTGTTAGGAAAGAGTGAAGACGCAGAGTCCTGTTGAGTGTGGGGTTGCGTAAAGGCTCCCCCAGGGAGTTCAGGTGTACCCAAAGGCTTCCGCTGAGAGCACTTTTTGATGGCAGGAAGTGGCACCGTACGTGTTTTTTCGGGTCTAACTCGGGTTGAGCTTCTTGTTGCGGTTAGGGTTATGTTTAGGGTTGTTAGGAAAGAGTGAAGACGCAGAGTCCTGTTGAGTGTGGGGTTGCGTAAAGGCTCCCCCAGGGAGTTCAGGTGTACCCAAAGGCTTCCGCTGAGAGCACTTTTTGATGGCAGAAAGTGGCACCGTACGTGTTTTTTCGGGTCTAACTCGGGTTCAGCTTCTTGTTGCGGTTAGGGTTGTGTTTAGGGTTGTTAGGAAAGAGTGAAGACGCAGAGTCCTGTTGAGTGTGGGGTTGCGTAAAGGCTCCCCCAGGGAGTTCAGGTGTACCCAAAGGCTTCCGCTGAGAGCACTTTTTGATGGCAGAAAGTGGCACCGTACGTGTTTTTTCGGGTCTAACTCGGGTTCAGCTTCTTGTTCCGGTTAGGCTTATGTTTAGGGTTGTTAGGAAAGAGTGAAAACGCAGAGTCCTGTTGAGTGTGGGGTTGCGTAAAGACTCCCCCAGGGAGTTCAGGTGTACCCAAAGGCTTCCGCTGAGAGCACTTTTTGATGGCAGAAAGTGGCACCGTACGTGTTTTTTCGGGTCTAACTCGGGTTGAGCTTCTTGTTGCGGTTAGGGTTATGTTTAGGGTTGTTAGGAAAGAGTGAAGACGCAGAGTCCTGTTGAGTGTGGGGTTGCGTAAAGGCTCCCCCAGGGAGTTCAGGTGTACCCAAAGGCTTCCGCTGAGAGCACTTTTTGATGGCAGAAAGTGGCACCGTACGTGTTTTTTCGGGTCTAACTCGGGTTCAGCTTCTTGTTGCGGTTAGGGTTATGTTCAGGGTTGTTAGGAAAGAGTGAAGACGCAGAGTCCTGTTGAGTGTGGGGTTGCGTAAAGGCTCCCCCAGGGAGTTCAGGTGTACCCAAAGGCTTCCGCTGAGAGCACTTTTTGATGGCAGAAAGTGGCACCGTACGTGTTTTTTCGGGTCTAACTCGGGTTGAGCTTCTTGTTGCGGTTAGGGTTATGTTTAGGGTTGTTAGGAAAGAGTGAAGACGCAGAGTCCTGTTGAGTGTGGGGTTGCGTAAAGGCTCCCCCAGGGAGTTCAGGTGTACCCAAAGGCTTCCGCTGAGAGCACTTTTTGATGGCAGAAAGTGGCACCGTACGTGTTTTTTCGGGTCTAACTCGGGTTCAGCTTCTTGTTGCGGTTAGGGTTATGTTTAGGGTTGTTAGGAAAGAGTGAAGACGCAGAGTCCTGTTGAGTGTGGGGTTGCGTAAAGGCTCCCCCAGGGAGTTCAGGTGTACCCAAAGGCTTCCGCTGAGAGCACTTTTTGATGGCAGAAAGTGGCACCGTACGTGTTTTTTCGGGTCTAACTCGGGTTCAGCTTCTTGTTGCGGTTAGGGTTATGTTTAGGGTTGTTAGGAAAGAGTGAAGACTCAGAGTCCTGTTGAGTGTGGGGTTGCGTAAAGGCTCCCCCAGGGAGTTCAGGTGTACCCAAAGGCTTCCGCTGAGAGCACTTTTTGATGGCAGAAAGTGGCACCGTACGTGTTTTTTCGGGTCTAACTCGGGTTCAGCTTCTTGTTGCGGTTAGGGTTATGTTTAGGGTTGTTAGGAAAGAGTGAAGACGCAGAGTCCTGTTGAGTGTGGGGTTGCGTAAAGGCTCCCCCAGGGAGTTCAGGTGTACCCAAAGGCTTCCGCTGAGAGCACTTTTTGATGGCAGAAAGTGGCACCGTACGTGTTTTTTCGGGTCTAACTCGGGTTCAGCTTCTTGTTGCGGTTAGGGTTATGTTTAGGGTTGTTAGGAAAGAGTGAAGACGCAGAGTCCTGTTGAGTGTGGGGTTGCGTAAAGGCTCCCCCAGGGAGTTCAGGTGTACCCAAAGGCTTCCGCTGAGAGCACTTTTTGATGGCAGAAAGTGGCACCGTACGTGTTTTTTCGGGTCTAACTCGGGTTCAGCTTCTTGTTGCGGTTAGGGTTATGTTCAGGGTTGTTAGGAAAGAGTGAAGACGCAGAGTCCTGTTGAGTGTGGGGTTGCGTAAAGGCTCCCCCAGGGAGTTCAGGTGTACCCAAAGGCTTCCGCTGAGAGCACTTTTTGATGGCAGAAAGTGGCACCGTACGTGTTTTTTCGGGTCTAACTCGGGTTCAGCTTCTTGTTCCGGTTAGGCTTATGTTTAGGGTTGTTAGGAAAGAGTGAAAACGCAGAGTCCTGTTGAGTGTGTGGTTGCGTAAAGACTCCCCCAGGGAGTTCAGGTGTACCCAAAGGCTTCCGCTGAGAGCACTTTTTGATGGCAGAAAGTGGCACCGTACGTGTTTTTTCGGGTCTAACTCGGGTTCAGCTTCTTGTTGCGGTTAGGGTTATGTTTAGGGTTGTTAGGAAAGAGTGAAGACGCAGAGTCCTGTTGAGTGTGCGGTTGCGTAAAGGCTCCCCCAGGGAGTTCACGTGTACCCAAAGGCTTCCGCTGAGAGCACTTTTTGATGGCAGAAAGTGGCACCGTACGTGTTTTTTCGGGTCTAACTCGGGTTCAGCTTCTTGTTGCGGTTAGGGATATGTTCAGGGTTGTTAGGAAAGAGTGAAGACGCAGAGTCCTGTTGAGTGTGGGGTTGCGTAAAGGCTCCCCCAGGGAGTTCAGGTGTACCCAAAGGCTTCCGCTGAGAGCACTTTTTGATGGCAGAAAGTGGCACCGTACGTGTTTTTTCGGGTCTAACTCGGGTTGAGCTTCTTGTTGCGGTTAGGGTTATGTTTAGGGTTGTTAGGAAAGAGTGAAGACGCAGAGTCCTGTTGAGTGTGGGGTTGCGTAAAGGCTCCCCCAGGGAGTTCAGGTGTACCCAAAGGCTTCCGCTGAGAGCACTTTTTGATGGCAGAAAGTGGCACCGTACGTGTTTTTTCGGGTCTAACTCGGGTTCAGCTTCTTGTTGCGGTTAGGGTTATGTTTAGGGTTGTTAGGAAAGAGTGAAGACGCAGAGTCCTGTTGAGTGTGGGGTTGCGTAAAGGCTCCCCCAGGGAGTTCAGGTGTACCCAAAGGCTTCCGCTGAGAGCACTTTTTGATGGCAGAAAGTGGCACCGTACGTGTTTTTTCGGCTCTAACTCGGGTTCAGCTTCTTGTTGCGGTTAGGGTTATGTTTAGGGTTGTTAGGAAAGAGTGAAGACTCAGAGTCCTGTTGAGTGTGGGGTTGCGTAAAGGCTCCCCCAGGGAGTTCAGGTGTACCCAAAGGCTTCCGCTGAGAGCACTTTTGGATGGCAGAAAGTGGCACCGTACGTGTTTTTTCGGGTCTAACTCGGGTTCAGCTTCTTGTTGCGGTTAGGGTTATGTTTAGGGTTGTTAGGAAAGAGTGAAGACGCAGAGTCCTGTTGAGTGTGGGGTTGCGTAAAGGCTCCCCCAGGGAGTTCAGGTGTACCCAAAGGCTTCCGCTGAGAGCACTTTTTGATGGCAGAAAGTGGCACCGTACGTGTTTTTTCGGGTCTAACTCGGGTTCAGCTTCTTGTTGCGGTTAGGGTTATGTTTAGGGTTGTTAGGAAAGAGTGAAGACGCAGAGTCCTGTTGAGTGTGGGGTTGCGTAAAGGCTCCCCCAGGGAGTTCAGGTGTACCCAAAGGCTTCCGCTGAGAGCACTTTTTGATGGCAGAAAGTGGCACCGTACGTGTTTTTTCGGGTCTAACTCGGGTTCAGCTTCTTGTTGCGGTTAGGGTTATGTTTAGGGTTGTTAGGAAAGAGTGAAGACGCAGAGTCCTGTTGAGTGCGGGGTTGCGTAAAGGCTCCCCCAGGGAGTTCAGGTGTACCCAAAGGCTTCCGCTGAGAGCACTTTTTGATGGCAGAAAGTGGCACCGTACGTGTTTTTTCGGGTCTAACTCGGGTTCAGCTTCTTGTTGCGGTTAGGGTTATGTTTAGGGTTGTTAGGAAAGAGTGAAGACGCAGAGTCCTGTTGAGTGTGGGGTTGCGTAAAGGCTCCCCCAGGGAGTTCACGTGTACCCAAAGGCTTCCGCTGAGAGCACTTTTGGATGGCAGAAAGTGGCACCGTACGTGTTTTTTCGGGTCTAACTCGGGTTCAGCTTCTTGTTGCGGTTAGGGTTATGTTCAGGGTTGTTAGGAAAGAGTGAAGACGCAGAGTCCTGTTGAGTGTGGGGTTGCGTAAAGGCTCCCCCAGGGAGTTCAGGTGTACCCAAAGGCTTCCGCTGAGAGCACTTTTTGATGGCAGAAAGTGGCACCGTACGTGTTTTTTCGGGTCTAACTCGGGTTCAGCTTCTTGTTGCGGTTAGGGTTATGTTTAGGGTTGTTAGGAAAGAGTGAAGACGCAGAGTCCTGTTGAGTGTGGGGTTGCGTAAAGGCTCCCCCAGGGAGTTCAGGTGTACCCAAAGGCTTCCGCTGAGAGCACTTTTTGATGGCAGAAAGTGGCACCGTACGTGTTTTTTCGGGTCTAACTCGGGTTCAGCTTCTTGTTGCGGTTAGGGTTATGTTTAGGGTTGTTAGGAAAGAGTGAAGACGCAGAGTCCTGTTGAGTGTGGGGTTGCGTAAAGGCTCCCCCAGGGAGTTCAGGTGTACCCAAAGGCTTCCGCTGAGAGCACTTTTTGATGGCAGAAAGTGGCACCGTACGTGTTTTTTCGGGTCTAACTCGGGTTCAGCTTCTTGTTGCGGTTAGGGTTATGTTTAGGGTTGTTAGGAAAGAGTGAAGACGCAGAGTCCTGTTGAGTGTGGGGTTGCGTAAAGGCTCCCCCAGGGAGTTCAGGTGTACCCAAAGGCTTCCGCTGAGAGCACTTTTTGATGGCAGAAAGTGGCACCGTACGTGTTTTTTCGGGTCTAACTCGGGTTCAGCTTCTTGTTGCGGTTAGGGTTATGTTTAGGGTTGTTAGGAAAGAGTGAAGACTCAGAGTCCTGTTGAGTGTGGGGTTGCGTAAAGGCTCCCCCAGGGAGTTCAGGTGTACCCAAAGGCTTCCGCTGAGAGCACTTTTTGATGGCAGAAAGTGGCACCGTACGTGTTTTTTCGGGTCTAACTCGGGTTCAGCTTCTTGTTGTGGTTAGGGTTATGTTTAGGGTTGTTAGGAAAGAGTGAAGACGCAGAGTCCTGTTGAGTGTGGGGTTGCGTAAAGGCTCCCCCAGGGAGTTCAGGTGTACCCAAAGGCTTCCGCTGAGAGCACTTTTTGATGGCAGAAAGTGGCACCGTACGTGTTTTTTCGGGTCTAACTCGGGTTCAGCTTCTTGTTGCGGTTAGGGTTATGTTTAGGGTTGTTAGGAAAGAGTGAAGACGCAGAGTCCTGTTGAGTGTGGGGTTGCGTAAGGCTCCCCCAGGGAGTTCAGGTGTACCCAAAGGCTTCCGCTGAGAGCACTTTTTGATGGCAGAAAGTGGCACCGTACGTGTTTTTTCGGGTCTAACTCGGGTTCAGCTTCTTGTTCCGGTTAGGGTTATGTTTAGGGTTGTTAGGAAAGAGTGAAGACGCAGAGTCCTGTTGAGTGTGGGGTTGCGTAAAGGCTCCCCCAGGGAGTTCAGGTGTACCCAAAGGCTTCCGCTGAGAGCACTTTTTGATGGCAGAAAGTGGCACCGTACGTGTTTTTTCGGGTCTAACTCGGGTTCAGCTTCTTGTTGCGGTTAGGGTTATGTTTAGGGTTGTTAGGAAAGAGTGAAGACGCAGAGTCCTGTTGAGTGTGGGGTTGCGTAAAGGCTCCCCCAGGGAGTTCAGGTGTACCCAAAGGCTTCCGCTGAGAGCACTTTTTGATGGCAGAAAGTGGCACCGTACGTGTTTTTTCGGGTCTAACTCGGGTTCAGCTTCTTGTTGCGGTTAGGGTTATGTTTAGGGTTGTTAGGAAAGAGTGAAGACGCAGAGTCCTGTTGAGTGTGGGGTTGTGTAAAGGCTCCCCCAGGGAGTTCAGGTGTTCCCAAAGGCTTCCGCTGAGAGCACTTTTTGATGGCAGAAAGTGGCACCGTACGTGTTTTTTCGGGTCTAACTCGGGTTCAGCTTCTTGTTGCGGTTAGGGTTATGTTTAGGGTTGTTAGGAAAGAGTGAAGACGCAGAGTCCTGTTGAGTGTGGGGTTGCGTAAAGGCTCCCCCAGGGAGTTCAGGTGTACCCAAAGGCTTCCGCTGAGAGCACTTTTTGATGGCAGAAAGTGGCACCGTACGTGTTTTTTCGGGTCTAACTCGGGTTCAGCTTCTTGTTGCGGTTAGGGTTATGTTTAGGGTTGTTAGGAAAGAGTGAAGACGCAGAGTCCTGTTGAGTGTGGGGTTGCGTAAAGGCTCCCCCAGGGAGTTCAGGTGTACCCAAAGGCTTCCGCTGAGAGCACTTTTTGATGGCAGAAAGTGGCACCGTACGTGTTTTTTCGGGTCTAACTCGGGTTCAGCTTCTTGTTGCGGTTAGGGTTATGTTTAGGGTTGTTAGGAAAGAGTGAAGACGCAGAGTCCTGTTGAGTGTGGGGTTGCGTAAAGGCTCCCCCAGGGAGTTCAGGTGTACCCAAAGGCTTCCGCTGAGAGCACTTTTTGATGGCAGAAAGTGGCACCGTACGTGTTTTTTCGGGTCTAACTCGGGTTCAGCTTCTTGTTGCGGTTAGGGTTATGTTTAGGGTTGTTAGGAAAGAGTGAAAACGCAGAGTCCTGTTGAGTGCGGGGTTGCGTAAAGGCTCCCCCAGGGAGTTCAGGTGTACCCAAAGGCTTCCGCTGAGAGCACTTTTTGATGGCAGAAAGTGGCACCGTACGTGTTTTTTCGGGTCTAACTCGGGTTCAGCTTCTTGTTGCGGTTAGGGTTATGTTTAGGGTTGTTAGGAAAGAGTGAAGACGCAGAGTCCTGTTGAGTGTGGGGTTGCGTAAAGGCTCCCCCAGGGAGTTCACGTGTACCCAAAGGCTTCCGCTGAGAGCACTTTTTGATGGCAGAAAATGGCACCGTACGTGTTTTTTCGGGTCTAACTCGGGTTCAGCTTCTTGTTGCGGTTAGGGTTATGTTTAGGGTTGTTAGGAAAGAGTGAAGACGCAGAGTCCTGTTGAGTGTGCGGTTGCGTAAAGGCTCCCCCAGGGAGTTCAGGTGTACCCAAAGGCTTCCGCTGAGAGCACTTTTTGATGGCAGAAAGTGGCATCGTACGTGTTTTTTCGGGTCTAACTCGGGTTCAGCTTCTTGTTGCGGTTAGGGTTATGTTTAGGGTTGTTAGGAAAGAGCGAAGACGCAGAGTCCTGTTGAGTGTGGGGTTGCGTAAAGGCTCCCCCAGGGAGTTCAGGTGTACCCAAAGGCTTCCGCTGAGAGCACTTTTTGATGGCAGAAAGTGGCACCGTACGTGTTTTTTCGGGTCTAACTCGGGTTCAGCTTCTTGTTGCGGTTAGGGTTATGTTTAGGGTTGTTAGGAAAGAGTGAAGACGCAGAGTCCTGTTGAGTGTGGGGTTGCGTAAAGGCTCCCCCAGGGAGTTCAGGTGTACCCAAAGGCTTCCGCTGAGAGCACTTTTTGATGGCAGAAAGTGGCACCGTACGTGTTTTTTCGGGTCTAACTCGGGTTCAGCTTCTTGTTGCGGTTAGGGTTATGTTTAGGGTTGTTAGGAAAGAGTGAAGACGCAGAGTCCTGTTGAGTGTGGGGTTGCGTAAAGGCTCCCCCAGGGAGTTCAGGTGTACCCAAAGGCTTCCGCTGAGAGCACTTTTTGATGGCAGAAAGTGGCACCGTACGTGTTTTTTCGGGTCTAACTCGGGTTCAGCTTCTTGTTGCGGTTAGGGTTATGTTTAGGGTTGTTAGGAAAGAGTGAAGACGCAGAGTCCTGTTGAGTGTGGGGTTGCGTAAAGGCTCCCCCAGGGAGTTCAGGTGTACCCAAAGGCTTCCGCTGAGAGCACTTTTTGATGGCAGAAAGTGGCACCGTACGTGTTTTTTCGGGTCTAACTCGGGTTCAGCTTCTTGTTGCGGTTAGGGTTATGTTTAGGGTTGTTAGGAAAGAGTGAAGACGCAGAGTCCTGTTGAGTGTGGGGTTGCGTAAAGGCTCCCCCAGGGAGTTCAGGTGTACCCAAAGGCTTCCGCTGAGAGCACTTTTTGATGGCAGGAAGTGGCACCGTACGTGTTTTTTCGGGTCTAACTCGGGTTCAGCTTCTTGTTGCGGTTAGGGTTATGTTTAGGGTTGTTAGGAAAGAGTGAAGACGCAGAGTCCTGTTGAGTGTGGGGTTGCGTAAAGGCTCCCCCAGGGAGTTCAGGTGTACCCAAAGGCTTCCGCTGAGAGCACTTTTGGATGGCAGAAAGTGGCACCGTACGTGTTTTTTCGGGTCTAACTCGGGTTCAGCTTCTTGTTGCGGTTAGGGTTGTGTTTAGGGTTGTTAGGAAAGACTGAAGACGCAGAGTCCTGTTGAGTGTGGGGTTGCGTAAAGGCTCCCCCAGGGAGTTCAGGTGTACCCAAAGGCTTCCGCTGAGAGCACTTTTTGATGGCAGAAAGTGGCACCGTACGTGTTTTTTCGGGTCTAACTCAGGTTCAGCTTCTTGTTCCGGTTAGGCTTATGTTTAGGGTTGTTAGGAAAGAGTGAAAACGCAGAGTCCTGTTGAGTGTGGGGTTGCGTAAAGACTCCCCCAGGGAGTTCAGGTGTACCCAAAGGCTTCTGCTGAGAGCACTTTTTGATGGCAGAAAGTGGCACCGTACGTGTTTTTTCGGGTCTAACTCGGGTTGAGCTTCTTGTTGCGGTTAGGGTTATGTTTAGGGTTGTTAGGAAAGAGTGAAGACGCAGAGTCCTGTTGAGTGTGGGGTTGCGTAAAGGCTCCCCCAGGGAGTTCAGGTGTACCCAAAGGCTTCCGCTGAGAGCACTTTTTGATGGCAGAAAGTGGCACCGTACGTGTTTTTTCGGGTCTAACTCGGGTTCAGCTTCTTGTTGCGGTTAGGGTTATGTTCAGGGTTGTTAGGAAAGAGTGAAGACGCAGAGTCCTGTTGAGTGTGGGGTTGCGTAAAGGCTCCCCCAGGGAGTTCAGGTGTACCCAAAGGCTTCCGCTGAGAGCACTTTTTGATGGCAGAAAGTGGCACCGTACGTGTTTTTTCGGGTCTAACTCGGGTTCAGCTTCTTGTTCCGGTTAGGCTTATGTTTAGGGTTGTTAGGAAAGAGTGAAAACGCAGAGTCCTGTTGAGTGTGGGGTTGCGTAAAGGCTCCCCCAGGGAGTTCAGGTGTACCCAAAGGCTTCCGCTGAGAGCACTTTTTGATGGCAGAAAGTGGCACCGTACGTGTTTTTTCGGGTCTAACTCGGGTTCAGCTTCTTGTTGCGGTTAGGGTTATGTTCAGGGTTGTTAGGAAAGAGTGAAGACGCAGAGTCCTGTTGAGTGTGGGGTTGCGTAAAGGCTCCCCCAGGGAGTTCAGGTGTACCCAAAGGCTTCCGCTGAGAGCACTTTTTGATGGCAGAAAGTGGCACCGTACGTGTTTTTTCGGGTCTAACTCGGGTTCAGCTTCTTGTTGCGGTTAGGGTTATGTTTAGGGTTGTTAGGAAAGAGTGAAGACGCAGAGTCCTGTTGAGTGTGGGGTTGCGTAAAGGCTCCCCCAGGGAGTTCAGGTGTACCCAAAGGCTTCCGCTGAGAGCACTTTTTGATGGCAGAAAGTGGCACCGTACGTGTTTTTTCGGGTCTAACTCGGGTTCAGCTTCTTGTTGCGGTTAGGGTTATGTTTAGGGTTGTTAGGAAAGAGTGAAGACGCAGAGTCCTGTTGAGTGTGGGGTTGCGTAAAGGCTCCCCCAGGGAGTTCAGGTGTACCCAAAGGCTTCCGCTGAGAGCACTTTTTGATGGCAGAAAGTGGCACCGTACGTGTTTTTTCGGGTCTAACTCGGGTTCAGCTTCTTGTTGCGGTTAGGGTTATGTTTAGGGTTGTTAGGAAAGAGTGAAGACTCAGAGTCCTGTTGAGTGTGGGGTTGCGTAAAGGCTCCCCCAGGGAGTTCAGGTGTACCCAAAGGCTTCCGCTGAGAGCACTTTTTGATGGCAGAAAGTGGCACCGTACGTGTTTTTTCGGGTCTAACTCGGGTTCAGCTTCTTGTTGCGGTTAGGGTTATGTTTAGGGTTGTTAGGAAAGAGTGAAGACGCAGAGTCCTGTTGAGTGTGGGGTTGCGTAAAGGCTCCCCCAGGGAGTTCAGGTGTACCCAAAGGCTTCCGCTGAGAGCACTTTTTGATGGCAGAAAGTGGCACCGTACGTGTTTTTTCGGGTCTAACTCGGGTTCAGCTTCTTGTTGCGGTTAGGGTTATGTTTAGGGTTGTTAGGAAAGAGTGAAGACGCAGAGTCCTGTTGAGTGTGGGGTTGCGTAAAGGCTCCCCCAGGGAGTTCAGGTGTACCCAAAGGCTTCCGCTGAGAGCACTTTTTGATGGCAGAAAGTGGCACCGTACGTGTTTTTTTGGGTCTAACTCGGGTTCAGCTTCTTGTTGCGGTTAGGGTTATGTTTAGGGTTGTTAGGAAAGAGTGAAGACGCAGAGTCCTGTTGAGTGTGGGGTTGCGTAAAGGCTCCCCCAGGGAGTTCAGGTGTACCCAAAGGCTTCCGCTGAGAGCACTTTTTGATGGCAGAAAGTGGCACCGTACGTGTTTTTTCGGGTCTAACTCGGGTTCAGCTTCTTGTTGCGGTTAGGGTTATGTTTAGGGTTGTTAGGAAAGAGTGAAGACGCAGAGTCCTGTTGAGTGTGGGGTTGCGTAAAGGCTCCCCCAGGGAGTTCAGGTGTACCCAAAGGCTTCCGCTGAGAGCACTTTTTGATGGCAGAAAGTGGCACCGTACGTGTTTTTTCGGGTCTAACTCGGGTTCAGCTTCTTGTTGCGGTTAGGGTTATGTTTAGGGTTGTTAGGAAAGAGTGAAGACGCAGAGTCCTGTTGAGTGTGGGGTTGTGTAAAGGCTCCCCCAGGGAGTTCAGGTGTTCCCAAAGGCTTCCGCTGAGAGCACTTTTTGATGGCAGAAAGTGGCACCGTACGTGTTTTTTCGGGTCTAACTCGGGTTCAGCTTCTTGTTGCGGTTAGGGTTATGTTTAGGGTTGTTAGGAAAGAGTGAAGACGCAGAGTCCTGTTGAGTGTGGGGTTGCGTAAAGGCTCCCCCAGGGAGTTCAGGTGTACCCAAAGGCTTCCGCTGAGAGCACTTTTTGATGGCAGAAAGTGGCACCGTACGTGTTTTTTCGGGTCTAACTCGGGTTGAGCTTCTTGTTGCGGTTAGGGTTATGTTTAGGGTTGTTAGGAAAGAGTGAAGACGCAGAGTCCTGTTGAGTGTGGGGTTGCGTAAAGGCTCCCCCAGGGAGTTCAGGTGTACCCAAAGGCTTCCGCTGAGAGCACTTTTTGATGGCAGAAAGTGGCACCGTACGTGTTTTTTCGGGTCTAACTCGGGTTCAGCTTCTTGTTGCGGTTAGGGTTATGTTTAGGGTTGTTAGGAAAGAGTGAAGACGCAGAGTCCTGTTGAGTGTGGGGTTGCGTAAAGGCTCCCCCAGGGAGTTCACGTGTACCCAAAGGCTTCCGCTGAGAGCACTTTTTGATGGCAGAAAGTGGCACCGTACGTGTTTTTTCGGGTCTAACTCGGGTTCAGCTTCTTGTTGCGGTTAGGGTTATGTTTAGGGTTGTTAGGAAAGAGTGAAGACGCAGAGTCCTGTTGAGTGTGGGGTTGCATAAAGGCTCCCCCAGGGAGTTCAGGTGTACCCAAAGGCTTCCGCTGAGAGCACTTTTTGATGGCAGAAAGTGGCACCGTACGTGTTTTTTCGGGTCTAACTCGGGTTCAGCTTCTTGTTCCGGTTAGGCTTATGTTTAGGGTTGTTAGGAAAGAGTGAAGACGCAGAGTCCTGTTGAGTGCGGGGTTGCGTAAAGGCTCCCCCAGGGAGTTCAGGTGTACCCAAAGGCTTCCGCTGAGAGCACTTTTTGATGGCAGAAAGTGGCACCGTACGTGTTTTTTCGGGTCTAACTCGGGTTCAGCTTCTTGTTGCGGTTAGGGTTATGTTTAGGGTTGTTAGGAAAGAGTGAAGACGCAGAGTCCTGTTGAGTGTGCGGTTGCGTAAAGGCTCCCCCAGGGAGTTCAGGTGTACCCAAAGGCTTCCGCTGAGAGCACTTTTTGATGGCAGAAAGTGGCATCGTACGTGTTTTTTCGGGTCTAACTCGGGTTCAGCTTCTTGTTGCGGTTAGGGTTATGTTTAGGGTTGTTAGGAAAGAGTGAAGACGCAGAGTCCTGTTGAGTGTGGGGTTGCGTAAAGGCTCCCCCAGGGAGTTCAGGTGTACCCAAAGGCTTCCGCTGAGAGCACTTTTTGATGGCAGAAAGTGGCACCGTACGTGTTTTTTCGGGTCTAACTCGGGTTCAGCTTCTTGTTGCGGTTAGGGTTATGTTTAGGGTTGTTAGGAAAGAGTGAAGACGCAGAGTCCTGTTGAGTGTGGGGTTGCGTAAAGGCTCCCCCAGGGAGTTCAGGTGTACCCAAAGGCTTCCGCTGAGAGCACTTTTTGATGGCAGAAAGTGGCACCGTACGTGTTTTTTCGGGTCTAACTCGGGTTCAGCTTCTTGTTGCGGTTAGGGTTATGTTTAGGGTTGTTAGGAAAGAGTGAAGACGCAGAGTCCTGTTGAGTGTGGGGTTGCGTAAAGGCTCCCCCAGGGAGTTCACGTGTACCCAAAGGCTTCCGCTGAGAGCACTTTTTGATGGCAGAAAGTGGCACCGTACGTGTTTTTTCGGGTCTAACTCGGGTTCAGCTTCTTGTTGCGGTTAGGGTTATGTTTAGGGTTGTTAGGAAAGAGTGAAGACGCAGAGTCCTGTTGAGTGTGGGGTTGCGTAAAGGCTCCCCCAGGGAGTTCAGGTGTACCCAAAGGCTTCCGCTGAGAGCACTTTTTGATGGCAGAAAGTGGCACCGTACGTGTTTTTTCGGGTCTAACTCGGGTTCAGCTTCTTGTTGCGGTTAGGGTTATGTTTAGGGTTGTTAGGAAAGAGTGAAGACGCAGAGTCCTGTTGAGTGTGGGGTTGCGTAAAGGCTCCCCCAGGGAGTTCAGGTGTACCCAAAGGCTTCCGCTGAGAGCACTTTTTGATGGCAGAAAGTGGCACCGTACGTGTTTTTTCGGGTCTAACTCGGGTTCAGCTTCTTGTTGCGGTTAGGGTTATGTTTAGGGTTGTTAGGAAAGAGTGAAGACGCAGAGTCCTGTTGAGTGTGGGGTTGCGTAAAGGCTCCCCCAGGGAGTTCACGTGTACCCAAAGGCTTCCGCTGAGAGCACTTTTTGATGGCAGAAAGTGGCACCGTACGTGTTTTTTCGGGTCTAACTCGGGTTCAGCTTCTTGTTGCGGTTAGGGTTATGTTTAGGGTTGTTAGGAAAGAGTGAAGACGCAGAGTCCTGTTGAGTGTGGGGTTGCGTAAAGGCTCCCCCAGGGAGTTCAGGTGTACCCAAAGGCTTCCGCTGAGAGCACTTTTTGATGGCAGAAAGTGGCACCGTACGTGTTTTTTCGGGTCTAACTCGGGTTCAGCTTCTTGTTCCGGTTAGGCTTATGTTTAGGGTTGTTAGGAAAGAGTGAAGACGCAGAGTCCTGTTGAGTGTGGGGTTGCGTAAAGGCTCCCCCAGGGAGTTCAGGTGTACCCAAAGGCTTCCGCTGAGAGCACTTTTTGATGGCAGAAAGTGGCACCGTACGTGTTTTTTCGGGTCTAACTCGGGTTCAGCTTCTTGTTGCGGTTAGGGTTATGTTTAGGGTTGTTAGGAAAGAGTGAAGACGCAGAGTCCTGTTGAGTGTGGGGTTGCGTAAAGGCTCCCCCAGGGAGTTCACGTGTACCCAAAGGCTTCCGCTGAGAGCACTTTTTGATGGCAGAAAGTGGCACCGTACGTGTTTTTTCGGGTCTAACTCGGGTTCAGCTTCTTGTTGCGGTTAGGGTTATGTTTAGGGTTGTTAGGAAAGAGTGAAGACGCAGAGTCCTGTTGAGTGTGGGGTTGCGTAAAGGCTCCCCCAGGGAGTTCAGGTGTTCCCAAAGGCTTCCGCTGAGAGCACTTTTTGATGGCAGAAAGTGGCACCGTACGTGTTTTTTCGGGTCTAACTCGGGTTCAGCTTCTTGTTGCGGTTAGGGTTATGTTTAGGGTTGTTAGGAAAGAGTGAAGACGCAGAGTCCTGTTGAGTGTGGGGTTGCGTAAAGGCTCCCCCAGGGAGTTCAGGTGTACCCAAAGGCTTCCGCTGAGAGCACTTTTTGATGGCAGAAAGTGGCACCGTACGTGTTTTTTCGGGTCTAACTCGGGTTGAGCTTCTTGTTGCGGTTAGGGTTATGTTTAGGGTTGTTAGGAAAGAGTGAAGACGCAGAGTCCTGTTGAGTGTGGGGTTGCGTAAAGGCTCCCCCAGGGAGTTCAGGTGTACCCAAAGGCTGCCGCTGAGAGCACTTTTTGATGGCAGAAAGTGGCACCGTACGTGTTTTTTCGGGTCTAACTCGGGTTCAGCTTCTTGTTGCGGTTAGGGTTATGTTTAGGGTTGTTAGGAAAGAGTGAAGACGCAGAGTCCTGTTGAGTGTGGGGTTGCGTAAAGGCTCCCCCAGGGAGTTCAGGTGTACCCAAAGGCTTCCGCTGAGAGCACTTTTTGATGGCAGAAAGTGGCACCGTATGTGTTTTTTCGGGTCTAACTCGGGTTCAGCTTCTTGTTGCGGTTAGGGTTATGTTTAGGGTTGTTAGGAAAGAGTGAAGACGCAGAGTCCTGTTGAGTGTGGGGTTGCGTAAAGGCTCCCCCAGGGAGTTCAGGTGTACCCAAAGGCTTCCGCTGAGAGCACTTTTTGATGGCAGAAAGTGGCACCGTACGTGTTTTTTCGGGTCTAACTCGGGTTGAGCTTCTTGTTGCGGTTAGGGTTATGTTTAGGGTTGTAGGGTTGTTAGGAAAGAGTGAAGACGCAGAGTCCTGTTGAGTGTGGGGTTGCGTAAAGGCTCCCCCAGGGAGTTCAGGTGTACCCAAAGGCTTCCGCTGAGAGCACTTTTTGATGGCAGAAAGTGGCACCGTACGTGTTTTTTCGGGTCTAACTCGGGTTGAGCTTCTTGTTCCGGTTAGGCTTATGTTTAGGGTTGTTAGGAAAGAGTGAAGACGCAGAGTCCTGTTGAGTGTGGGGTTGTGTAAAGGCTCCCCCAGGGAGTTCAGGTGTTCCCAAAGGCTTCCGCTGAGAGCACTTTTTGATGGCAGAAAGTGGCACCGTACGTGTTTTTTCGGGTCTAACTCGGGTTCAGCTTCTTGTTGCGGTTAGGGTTATAGTTTAGGGTTGTTAGGAAAGAGTGAAGACGCAGAGTCCTGTTGAGTGTGCGGTTGCGTAAAGGCTCCCCCAGGGAGTTCAGGTGTACCCAAAGGCTTCCGCTGAGAGCACTTTTTGATGGCAGAAAGTGGCACCGTACGTGTTTTTTCGGGTCTAACTCGGGTTCAGCTTCTTGTTGCGGTTAGGGTTATGTTTAGGGTTGTTAGGAAAGAGTGAAGACGCAGAGTCCTGTTGAGTGTGGGGTTGCGTAAAGGCTCCCCCAGGGAGTTCAGGTGTACCCAAAGGCTTCCGCTGAGAGCACTTTTTGATGGCAGAAAGTGGCACCGTACGTGTTTTTTCGGGTCTAACTCGGGTTCAGCTTCTTGTTGCGGTTAGGGTTATGTTTAGGGTTGTTAGGAAAGAGTGAAGACGCAGAGTCCTGTTGAGTGTGGGGTTGCGTAAAGGCTCCCCCAGGGAGTTCAGGTGTACCCAAAGGCTTCCGCTGAGAGCACTTTTTGATGGCAGAAAGTGGCACCGTACGTGTTTTTTCGGGTCTAACTCGGGTTCAGCTTCTTGTTGCGGTTAGGGTTATGTTTAGGGTTGTTAGGAAAGAGTGAAGACGCAGAGTCCTGTTGAGTGCTGGGGTTGCGTAAAGGCTCCCCCAGGGAGTTCAGGTGTACCCAAAGGCTGCCGCTGAGAGCACTTTTTGATGGCAGAAAGTGGCACCGTACGTGTTTTTTCGGGTCTAACTCGGGTTCAGCTTCTTGTTGCGGTTAGGGTTATGTTTAGGGTTGTTAGGAAAGAGTGAAGACGCAGAGTCCTGTTGAGTGTGGGGTTGCGTAAAGGCTCCCCCAGGGAGTTCAGGTGTACCCAAAGGCTTCCGCTGAGAGCACTTTTTGATGGCAGAAAGTGGCACCGTACGTGTTTTTTCGGGTCTAACTCGGGTTCAGCTTCTTGTTGCGGTTAGGGTTATGTTTAGGGTTGTTAGGAAAGAGTGAAGACGCAGAGTCCTGTTGAGTGTGCGGGTTGCGTAAAGGCTCCCCAGGGAGTTCAGGTGTACCAAAGCTTCCGCTGAGAGCACTTTTGATGGCAGAAAGTGGCATTGTACGTGTTTTTCGGGTCTAACTCGGGTTCAGCTTCTTGTTGCGGTTAGGGTTATGTTTAGGGTTGTTAGAAAGAGTGAAGACGCAGAGTCCTGTTGAGTGTGGGGTTGCGTAAAGGCTCCCCAGGGAGTTCAGGTGTACTCAAAGGCTTCCGCTGAGAGCACTTTTGGATGGCAGAAAGTGGCACCGTACGTGTTTTTTCGGGTCTAACTCGGGTTCAGCTTCTTGTTGCGGTTAGGTTATGTTTAGGGTTGTTAGAAAGAGTGAAGACGCAGAGTCCTGTTGAGTGTGGGGTTGCGTAAAGGCTCCCCCAGGGAGTTCAGGTGTACCCAAAGGCTTCCGCTGAGAGCACTTTTTGATGGCAGAAAGTGGCACCGTACGTGTTTTTTCGGGTCTAACTCGGGTTCAGCTTCTTGTTGCGGTTAGGGTTATGTTTAGGGTTGTTAGGAAAGAGTGAAGACGCAGAGTCCTGTTGAGTGTGGGGTTGCGTAAAGGCTCCCCCAGGGAGTTCAGGTGTACCCAAAGGCTTCCGCTGAGAGCACTTTTTGATGGCAGAAAGTGGCACCGTACGTGTTTTTTTGGGTCTAACTCGGGTTCAGCTTCTTGTTGCGGTTAGGGTTATGTTTAGGGTTGTTAGGAAAGAGTGAAGACGCAGAGTCCTGTTGAGTGTGGGGTTGCGTAAAGGCTCCCCCAGGGAGTTCAGGTGTACCCAAAGGCTTCCGCTGAGAGCACTTTTTGATGGCAGAAAGTGGCACCGTACGTGTTTTTTCGGGTCTAACTCGGGTTCAGCTTCTTGTTGCGGTTAGGGTTATGTTTAGGGTTGTTAGGAAAGAGTGAAGACGCAGAGTCCTGTTGAGTGTGGGGTTGCGTAAAGGCTCCCCCAGGGAGTTCAGGTGTACCCAAAGGCTTCCGCTGAGAGCACTTTTTGATGGCAGAAAGTGGCACCGTACGTGTTTTTTCGGGTCTAACTCGGGTTCAGCTTCTTGTTGCGGTTAGGGTTATGTTTAGGGTTGTTAGGAAAGAGCGAAGACGCAGAGTCCTGTTGAGTGTGGGGTTGCGTAAAGGCTCCCCAGGGAGTTCAGGTGTACCCAAAGGCTTCCGCTGAGAGCACTTTTGGATGCAGAAAGTGGCACCGTACGTGTTTTTTCGGGTCTAACTCGGGTTCAGCTTCTTGTTGCGGTTAGGGTTATGTTTAGGGTTGTTAGGAAAGAGTGAAGACGCAGAGTCCTGTTGAGTGTGGGGTTGCGTAAAGGCTCCCCCAGGGAGTTCAGGTGTACCCAAAGGCTTCCGCTGAGAGCACTTTTTGATGGCAGAAAGTGGCACCGTACGTGTTTTTTCGGGTCTAACTCAGGTTCAGCTTCTTGTTGCGGTTAGGGTTATGTTTAGGGTTGTTAGGAAAGAGTGAAGACGCAGAGTCCTGTTGAGTGTGGGGTTGCGTAAAGGCTCCCCCAGGGAGTTCAGGTGTACCCAAAGGCTTCCGCTGAGAGCACTTTTTGATGGCAGAAAGTGGCACCGTACGTGTTTTTTCGGGTCTAACTCGGGTTCAGCTTCTTGTTGCGGTTAGGGTTATGTTTAGGGTTGTTAGGAAAGAGTGAAGACGCAGAGTCCTGTTGAGTGTGGGGTTGCGTAAAGGCTCCCCCAGGGAGTTCAGGTGTACCCAAAGGCTTCCGCTGAGAGCACTTTTTGATGGCAGAAAGTGGCACCGTACGTGTTTTTTCGGGTCTAACTCGGGTTCAGCTTCTTGTTGCGGTTAGGGTTATGTTTAGGGTTGTTAGGAAAGAGCGAAGACGCAGAGTCCTGTTGAGTGTGGGGTTGCGTAAAGGCTCCCCCAGGGAGTTCAGGTGTACCCAAAGGCTTCCGCTGAGAGCACTTTTTGATGGCAGAAAGTGGCACCGTACGTGTTTTTTCGGGTCTAACTCGGGTTCAGCTTCTTGTTGCGGTTAGGGTTATGTTTAGGGTTGTTAGGAAAGAGTGAAGACGCAGAGTCCTGTTGAGTGTGGGGTTGCGTAAAGGCTCCCCCAGGGAGTTCAGGTGTACCCAAAGGCTTCCGCTGAGAGCACTTTTTGATGGCAGAAAGTGGCACCGTACGTGTTTTTTCGGGTCTAACTCGGGTTCAGCTTCTTGTTGCGGTTAGGGTTATGTTTAGGGTTGTTAGGAAAGAGTGAAGACGCAGAGTCCTGTTGAGTGTGGGGTTGCGTAAAGGCTCCCCCAGGGAGTTCAGGTGTACCCAAAGGCTTCCGCTGAGAGCACTTTTTGATGGCAGAAAGTGGCACCGTACGTGTTTTTTCGGGTCTAACTCGGGTTCAGCTTCTTGTTGCGGTTAGGGTTATGTTTAGGGTTGTTAGGAAAGAGTGAAGACGCAGAGTCCTGTTGAGTGTGGGGTTGCGTAAAGGCTCCCCCAGGGAGTTCAGGTGTACCCAAAGGCTTCCGCTGAGAGCACTTTTTGATGGCAGAAAGTGGCACCGTACGTGTTTTTTCGGGTCTAACTCGGGTTCAGCTTCTTGTTGCGGTTAGGGTTATGTTTAGGGTTGTTAGGAAAGAGTGAAGACGCAGAGTCCTGTTGAGTGTGGGGTTGCGTAAAGGCTCCCCCAGGGAGTTCAGGTGTACCCAAAGGCTTCCGCTGAGAGCACTTTTTGATGGCAGAAAGTGGCACCGTACGTGTTTTTTCGGGTCTAACTCGGGTTCAGCTTCTTGTTGCGGTTAGGGTTATGTTTAGGGTTGTTAGGAAAGAGTGAAGACGCAGAGTCCTGTTGAGTGTGGGGTTGCGTAAAGGCTCCCCCAGGGAGTTCAGGTGTACCCAAAGGCTTCCGCTGAGAGCACTTTTTGATGGCAGAAAGTGGCACCGTACGTGTTTTTTCGGGTCTAACTCGGGTTCAGCTTCTTGTTGCGGTTAGGGTTATGTTTAGGGTTGTTAGGAAAGAGCGAAGACGCAGAGTCCTGTTGAGTGTGGGGTTGCGTAAAGGCTCCCCCAGGGAGTTCAGGTGTACCCAAAGGCTTCCGCTGAGAGCACTTTTTGATGGCAGAAAGTGGCACCGTACGTGTTTTTTCGGGTCTAACTCGGGTTCAGCTTCTTGTTGCGGTTAGGGTTATGTTTAGGGTTGTTAGGAAAGAGTGAAGACGCAGAGTCCTGTTGAGTGTGGGGTTGCGTAAAGGCTCCCCCAGGGAGTTCAGGTGTACCCAAAGGCTTCCGCTGAGAGCACTTTTTGATGGCAGAAAGTGGCACCGTACGTGTTTTTTCGGGTCTAACTCGGGTTCAGCTTCTTGTTGCGGTTAGGGTTATGTTTAGGGTTGTTAGGAAAGAGTGAAGACGCAGAGTCCTGTTGAGTGTGGGGTTGCGTAAAGGCTCCCCCAGGGAGTTCAGGTGTACCCAAAGGCTTCCGCTGAGAGCACTTTTTGATGGCAGAAAGTGGCACCGTACGTGTTTTTTCGGGTCTAACTCGGGTTCAGCTTCTTGTTGCGGTTAGGGTTATGTTTAGGGTTGTTAGGAAAGAGTGAAGACGCAGAGTCCTGTTGAGTGTGGGGTTGCGTAAAGGCTCCCCCAGGGAGTTCAGGTGTACCCAAAGGCATCCGCTGAGACCACTTTTGGATGGCAGAAAGTGGCACCGTACGTGTTTTTTCGGGTCTAACTCGGGTTCAGCTTCTTGTTGCGGTTAGGGTTATGTTTAGGGTTGTTAGGAAAGAGCGAAGACGCAGAGTCCTGTTGAGTGTGGGGTTGCGTAAAGGCTCCCCCAGGGAGTTCAGGTGTACCCAAAGGCTTCCGCTGAGAGCACTTTTGGATGGCAGAAAGTGGCACCGTACGTGTTTTTTCGGGTCTAACTCGGGTTCAGCTTCTTGTTGCGGTTAGGGTTATGTTTAGGGTTGTTAGGAAAGAGCGAAGACGCAGAGTCCTGTTGAGTGTGGGGTTGCGTAAAGGCTCCCCCAGGGAGTTCAGGTGTACCCAAAGGCTTCCGCTGAGAGCACTTTTTGATGGCAGAAAGT
>NW_027663835.1:25000-52500 GCF_964034855.1 Anser brachyrhynchus | reverse complement strand
GTGTGGGGTTGCGTAAAGGCTCCCCCAGGGAGTTCAGGTGTACCCAAAGGCTTCCGCTGAGAGCACTTTTTGATGGCAGAAAGTGGCACCGTACGTGTTTTTTCGGGTCTAACTCGGGTTCAGCTTCTTGTTGCGGTTAGGGTTATGTTTAGGGTTGTTAGGAAAGAGTGAAGACGCAGAGTCCTGTTGAGTGTGGGGTTGCGTAAAGGCTCCCCCAGGGAGTTCAGGTGTACCCAAAGGCTTCCGCTGAGAGCACTTTTTGATGGCAGAAAGTGGCACCGTACGTGTTTTTTCGGGTCTAACTCGGGTTCAGCTTCTTGTTGCGGTTAGGGTTATGTTTAGGGTTGTTAGGAAAGAGTGAAGACGCAGAGTCCTGTTGAGTGTGGGGTTGCGTAAAGGCTCCCCCAGGGAGTTCAGGTGTACCCAAAGGCTTCCGCTGAGAGCACTTTTTGATGGCAGAAAGTGGCACCGTACGTGTTTTTTCGGGTCTAACTCGGGTTGAGCTTCTTGTTCCGGTTAGGGTTATGTTTAGGGTTGTTAGGAAAGAGTGAAGACGCAGAGTCCTGTTGAGTGTGGGGTTGCGTAAAGGCTCCCCCAGGGAGTTCAGGTGTTCCCAAAGGCTTCCGCTGAGAGCACTTTTTGATGGCAGAAAGTGGCACCGTACGTGTTTTTTCGGGTCTAACTCGGGTTCAGCTTCTTGTTGCGGTTAGGGTTATGTTTAGGGTTGTTAGGAAAGAGTGAAGACGCAGAGTCCTGTTGAGTGTGGGGTTGCGTAAAGGCTCCCCCAGGGAGTTCAGGTGTACCCAAAGGCTTCCGCTGAGAGCACTTTTTGATGGCAGAAAGTGGCACCGTACGTGTTTTTTCGGGTCTAACTCGGGTTCAGCTTCTTGTTGCGGTTAGGGTTATGTTTAGGGTTGTTAGGAAAGAGTGAAGACGCAGAGTCCTGTTGAGTGTGGGGTTGCGTAAAGGCTCCCCCAGGGAGTTCAGGTGTACCCAAAGGCTTCCGCTGAGAGCACTTTTTGATGGCAGAAAGTGGCACCGTACGTGTTTTTTCGGGTCTAACTCGGGTTCAGCTTCTTGTTGCGGTTAGGGTTATGTTTAGGGTTGTTAGGAAAGAGTGAAGACGCAGAGTCCTGTTGAGTGTGGGGTTGCGTAAAGGCTCCCCCAGGGAGTTCAGGTGTACCCAAAGGCTTCCGCTGAGAGCACTTTTTGATGGCAGAAAGTGGCACCGTACGTGTTTTTTCGGGTCTAACTCGGGTTCAGCTTCTTGTTGCGGTTAGGGTTATGTTTAGGGTTGTTAGGAAAGAGTGAAGACGCAGAGTCCTGTTGAGTGTGGGGTTGCGTAAAGGCTCCCCCAGGGAGTTCAGGTGTACCCAAAGGCTTCCGCTGAGAGCACTTTTTGATGGCAGAAAGTGGCACCGTACGTGTTTTTTCGGGTCTAACTCGGGTTCAGCTTCTTGTTGCGGTTAGGGTTATGTTTAGGGTTGTTAGGAAAGAGTGAAGACGCAGAGTCCTGTTGAGTGTGGGGTTGCGTAAAGGCTCCCCCAGGGAGTTCAGGTGTACCCAAAGGCTTCCGCTGAGAGCACTTTTTGATGGCAGAAAGTGGCACCGTACGTGTTTTTTCGGGTCTAACTCGGGTTGAGCTTCTTGTTGCGGTTAGGGTTATGTTTAGGGTTGTTAGGAAAGAGTGAAGACGCAGAGTCCTGTTGAGTGTGGGGTTGCGTAAAGGCTCCCCCAGGGAGTTCAGGTGTACCCAAAGGCTTCCGCTGAGAGCACTTTTTGATGGCAGAAAGTGGCACCGTACGTGTTTTTTCGGGTCTAACTCGGGTTCAGCTTCTTGTTGCGGTTAGGGTTATGTTTAGGGTTGTTAGGAAAGAGTGAAGACGCAGAGTCCTGTTGAATGTGGGGTTGCGTAAAGGCTCCCCCAGGGAGTTCAGGTGTACCCAAAGGCTTCCGCTGAGAGCACTTTTCGATGGCAGAAAGTGGCACCGTACGTGTTTTTTCGGGTCTAACTCGGGTTGAGCTTCTTGTTCCGGTTAGGCTTATGTTTAGGATTGTTAGGAAAGAGTGAAGACGCAGAGTCCTGTTGAGTGTGGGGTTGCGTAAAGGCTCCCCCAGGGAGTTCAGGTGTACCCAAAGGCTTCCGCTGAGAGCACTTTTTGATGGCAGAAAGTGGCACCGTACGTGTTTTTTCGGGTCTAACTCGGGTTCAGCTTCTTGTTGCGGTTAGGGTTATGTTTAGGGTTGTTAGGAAAGAGGGAAGACGCAGAGTCCTGTTGAGTGTGGGGTTGCGTAAAGGCTCCCCCAGGGAGTTCAGGTGTACCCAAAGGCTTCCGCTGAGAGCACTTTTTGATGGCAGAAAGTGGCACCGTACGTGTTTTTTCAGGTCTAACTCGGGTTCAGCTTCTTGTTGCGGTTAGGGTTATGTTTAGGGTTGTTAGGAAAGAGTGAAGACGCAGAGTCCTGTTGAGTGTGGGGTTGCGTAAAGGCTCCCCCAGGGAGTTCAGGTGTACCCAAAGGCTTCCGCTGAGAGCATTTTTTGATGGCAGAAAGTGGCACCGTACGTGTTTTTTCGGGTCTAACTCGGGTTGAGCTTCTTTTTCCGGTTAGGGTTATGTTTAGGGTTGTTAGGAAAGAGTGAAGACGCAGAGTCCTGTTGAGTGTGGGGTTGCGTAAAGGCTCCCCCAGGGAGTTCAGGTGTACCCAAAGGCTTCCGCTGAGAGCACTTTTTGATGGCAGAAAGTGGCACCGTACGTGTTTTTTCGGGTCTAACTTGGGTTCAGCTTCTTGTTGCGGTTAGGGTTATGTTTAGGGTTGTTAGGAAAGAGTGAAGACGCAGAGTCCTGTTGAGTGTGGGGTTGCGTAAAGGCTCCCCCAGGGAGTTCAGGTGTACCCAAAGGCTTCCGCTGAGAGCACTTTTTGATGGCAGAAAGTGGCACCGTACGTGTTTTTTCGGGTCTAACTCGGGTTGAGCTTCTTGTTCCGGTTAGGCTTATGTTTAGGGTTGTTAGGAAAGAGTGAAGACGCAGAGTCCTGTTGAGTGTGGGGTTGCGTAAAGGCTCCCCCAGGGAGTTCAGGTGTACCCAAAGGCTTCCGCTGAGAGCACTTTTTGATGGCAGAAAGTGGCACCGTACGTGTTTTTTCGGGTCTAACTCGGGTTCAGCTTCTTGTTGCGGTTAGGGTTATGTTTAGGGTTGTTAGGAAAGAGTGAAGACGCAGAGTCCTGTTGAGTGTGGGGTTGCGTAAAGGCTCCCCCAGGGAGTTCAGGTGTACCCAAAGGCTTCCGCTGAGAGCACTTTTTGATGGCAGAAAGTGGCACCGTACGTGTTTTTTCGGGTCTAACTCGGGTTGAGCTTCTTGTTGCGGTTAGGGTTATGTTTAGGGTTGTTAGGAAAGAGTGAAGACGCAGAGTCCTGTTGAGTGTGGGGTTGCGTAAAGGCTCCCCCAGGGAGTTCAGGTGTACCCAAAGGCTTCCGCTGAGAGCACTTTTTGATGGCAGAAAGTGGCACCGTACGTGTTTTTTCGGGTCTAACTCGGGTTCAGCTTCTTGTTGCGGTTAGGGTTATGTTTAGGGTTGTTAGGAAAGAGTGAAGACGCAGAGTCCTGTTGAATGTGGGGTTGCGTAAAGGCTCCCCCAGGGAGTTCAGGTGTACCCAAAGGCTTCCGCTGAGAGCACTTTTCGATGGCAGAAAGTGGCACCGTACGTGTTTTTTCGGGTCTAACTCGGGTTGAGCTTCTTGTTCCGGTTAGGCTTATGTTTAGGATTGTTAGGAAAGAGTGAAGACGCAGAGTCCTGTTGAGTGTGGGGTTGCGTAAAGGCTCCCCCAGGGAGTTCAGGTGTACCCAAAGGCTTCCGCTGAGAGCACTTTTTGATGGCAGAAAGTGGCACCGTACGTGTTTTTTCGGGTCTAACTCGGGTTCAGCTTCTTGTTGCGGTTAGGGTTATGTTTAGGGTTGTTAGGAAAGAGGGAAGACGCAGAGTCCTGTTGAGTGTGGGGTTGCGTAAAGGCTCCCCCAGGGAGTTCAGGTGTACCCAAAGGCTTCCGCTGAGAGCACTTTTTGATGGCAGAAAGTGGCACCGTACGTGTTTTTTCAGGTCTAACTCGGGTTCAGCTTCTTGTTGCGGTTAGGGTTATGTTTAGGGTTGTTAGGAAAGAGTGAAGACGCAGAGTCCTGTTGAGTGTGGGGTTGCGTAAAGGCTCCCCCAGGGAGTTCAGGTGTACCCAAAGGCTTCCGCTGAGAGCACTTTTTGATGGCAGAAAGTGGCACCATACGTGTTTTTTCGGGTCTAACTCGGGTTCAGCTTCTTGTTCCGGTTAGGGTTATGTTTAGGGTTGTTAGGAAAGAGTGAAGACGCAGAGTCCTGTTGAGTGTGGGGTTGCATAAAGGCTCCCCCAGGGAGTTCAGGTGTACCCAAAGGCTTCCGCTGAGAGCACTTTTTGATGGCAGAAAGTGGCACCGTACGTGTTTTTTCGGGTCTAACTCAGGTTCAGCTTCTTGTTGCGGTTAGGGTTATGTTTAGGGTTGTTAGGAAAGAGTGAAGACGCAGAGTCCTGTTGAGTGTGGGGTTGCGTAAAGGCTCCCCCAGGGAGTTCAGGTGTACCCAAAGGCTTCCGCTGAGAGCACTTTTTGATGGCAGAAAGTGGCACCGTACGTGTTTTTTCGGGTCTAACTCGGGTTCAGCTTCTTGTTGCGGTTAGGGTTATGTTTAGGGTTGTTAGGAAAGAGTGAAGACGCAGAGTCCTGTTGAGTGTGGGGTTGCGTAAAGGCTCCCCCAGGGAGTTCAGGTGTACCCAAAGGCTTCCGCTGAGAGCACTTTTTGATGGCAGAAAGTGGCACCGTACGTGTTTTCTCGGGTCTAACTCGGGTTCAGGTTCTTGTTGCGGTTAGGGTTATGTTTAGGGTTGTTAGGAAAGAGTGAAGACGCAGAGTCCTGTTGAGTGTGGGGTTGCGTAAAGGCTCCCCCAGGGAGTTCAGGTGTACCCAAAGGCTTCCGCTCAGAGCACTTTTTGATGGCAGAAAGTGGCACCGTACGTGTTTTTTCGGGTCTAACTCGGGTTCAGCTTCTTGTTGCGGTTAGGGTTATGTTTAGGGTTGTTAGGAAAGAGTGAAGACGCAGAGTCCTGTTGAGTGTGGGGTTGCGTAAAGGCTCCCCCAGGGAGTTCAGGTGTACCCAAAGGCTTCCGCTGAGAGCACTTTTGGATGGCAGAAAGTGGCACCGTACGTGTTTTTTCGGGTCTAACTCGGGTTGAGCTTCTTGTTGCGGTTAGGGTTATGTTTAGAGTTGTTAGGAAAGAGTGAAGACGCAGAGTCCTGTTGAGTGTGGGGTTGCGTAAAGGCTCCCCCAGGGAGTTCAGGTGTACCCAAAGGCTTCCGCTGAGAGCACTTTTTGATGGCAGAAAGTGGCACCGTACGTGTTTTTTCGGGTCTAACTCGGGTTCAGCTTCTTGTTGCGGTTAGGGTTATGTTTAGGGTTGTTAGGAAAGAGTGAAGACGCAGAGTCCTGTTGAGTGTGGGGTTGCGTACAGGCTCCCCCAGGGAGTTCAGGTGTACCCAAAGGCTTCCGCTGAGAGCACTTTTTGATGGCAGAAAGTGGCACCGTACGTGTTTTTTCGGGTCTAACTCGGGTTCAGCTTCTTGTTGCGGTTAGGGTTATGTTTAGGGTTGTTAGGAAAGAGTGAAGACGCAGAGTCCTGTTGAGTGCGGGGTTGCGTAAAGGCTCCCCCAGGGAGTTCAGGTGTACCCAAAGGCTTCCGCTGAGAGCACTTTTTGATGGCAGAAAGTGGCACTGTACGTGTTTTTTCGGGTCTAACTCGGGTTCAGCTTCTTGTTGCGGTTAGGCTTATGTTTAGGGTTGTTAGGAAAGAGTGAAGACGCAGAGTCCTGTTGAGTGTGGGGTTGCGTAAAGGCTCCCCCAGGGAGTTCAGGTGTACCCAAAGGCTTCCGCTGAGAGCACTTTTTGATGGCAGAAAGTGGCACCGTACGTGTTTTTTCGGGTCTAACTCGGGTTCAGCTTCTTGTTCCGGTAAGGGTTATGTTTAGGGTTGTTAGGAAAGAGTGAAGACGCAGAGTCCTGTTGAGTGTGGGGTTGCGTAAAGGCTCCCCCAGGGAGTTCAGGTGTTCCCAAAGGCTTCCGCTGAGAGCACTTTTTGATGGCAGAAAGTGGCACCGTACGTGTTTTTTCGGGTCTAACTCGGGTTCAGCTTCTTGTTGCGGTTAGGGTTATGTTTAGGGTTGTTAGGAAAGAGTGAAGACGCAGAGTCCTGTTGAGTGTGGGGTTGCGTAAAGGCTCCCCCAGGGAGTTCAGGTGTACCCAAAGGCTTCCGCTGAGAGCACTTTTTGATGGCAGAAAGTGGCACCGTACGTGTTTTTTCGGGTCTAACTTGGGTTCAGCTTCTTGTTCCGGTTAGGGTTATGTTTAGGGTTGTTAGGAAAGAGTGAAGACGCAGAGTCCTGTTGAGTGTGGGGTTGCGTAAAGGCTCCCCCAGGGAGTTCAGGTGTACCCAAAGGCTTCCGCTGAGAGCACTTTTTGATGGCAGAAAGTGGCACCGTACGTGTTTTTTCGGGTCTAACTCGGGTTGAGCTTCTTGTTCCGGTTAGGCTTATGTTTAGGGTTGTTAGGAAAGAGTGAAGACGCAGAGTCCTGTTGAGTGTGGGGTTGCGTAAAGGCTCCCCCAGGGAGTTCAGGTGTACCCAAAGGCTTCCGCTGAGAGCACTTTTTGATGGCAGAAAGTGGCACCGTACGTGTTTTTTCGGGTCTAACTCGGGTTCAGCTTCTTGTTGCGGTTAGGGTTATGTTTAGGGTTGTTAGGAAAGAGTGAAGACGCAGAGTCCTGTTGAGTGTGGGGTTGCGTAAAGGCTCCCCCAGGGAGTTCAGGTGTACCCAAAGGCTTCCGCTGAGAGCACTTTTTGATGGCAGAAAGTGGCACCGTACGTGTTTTTTCGGGTCTAACTCGGGTTGAGCTTCTTGTTGCGGTTAGGGTTATGTTTAGGGTTGTTAGGAAAGAGTGAAGACGCAGAGTCCTGTTGAGTGTGGGGTTGCGTAAAGGCTCCCCCAGGGAGTTCAGGTGTACCCAAAGGCTTCCGCTGAGAGCACTTTTTGATGGCAGAAAGTGGCACCGTACGTGTTTTTTCGGGTCTAACTCGGGTTCAGCTTCTTGTTGCGGTTAGGGTTATGTTTAGGGTTGTTAGGAAAGAGTGAAGACGCAGAGTCCTGTTGAATGTGGGGTTGCGTAAAGGCTCCCCCAGGGAGTTCAGGTGTACCCAAAGGCTTCCGCTGAGAGCACTTTTGGATGGCAGAAAGTGGCACCGTACGTGTTTTTTCGGGTCTAACTCGGGTTGAGCTTCTTGTTCCGGTTAGGCTTATGTTTAGGATTGTTAGGAAAGAGTGAAGACGCAGAGTCCTGTTGAGTGTGGGGTTGCGTAAAGGCTCCCCCAGGGAGTTCAGGTGTACCCAAAGGCTTCCGCTGAGAGCACTTTTTGATGGCAGAAAGTGGCACCGTACGTGTTTTTTCGGGTCTAACTCGGGTTCAGCTTCTTGTTGCGGTTAGGGTTATGTTTAGGGTTGTTAGGAAAGAGGGAAGACGCAGAGTCCTGTTGAGTGTGGGGTTGCGTAAAGGCTCCCCCAGGGAGTTCAGGTGTACCCAAAGGCTTCCGCTGAGAGCACTTTTTGATGGCAGAAAGTGGCACCGTACGTGTTTTTTCGGGTCTAACTCGGGTTCAGCTTCTTGTTGCGGTTAGGGTTATGTTTAGGGTTGTTAGGAAAGAGTGAAGACGCAGAGTCCTGTTGAGTGTGGGTTTGCGTAAAGGCTCCCCCAGGGAGTTCAGGTGTACCCAAAGGCTTCCGCTGAGAGCACTTTTTGATGGCAGAAAGTGGCACCGTACGTGTTTTTTCAGGTCTAACTCGGGTTCAGCTTCTTGTTGCGGTTAGGGTTATGTTTAGGGTTGTTAGGAAAGAGTGAAGACGCAGAGTCCTGTTGAGTGTGGGGTTGCGTAAAGGCTCCCCCAGGGAGTTCAGGTGTACCCAAAGGCTTCCGCTGAGAGCACTTTTTGATGGCAGAAAGTGGCACCATACGTGTTTTTTCGGGTCTAACTCGGGTTCAGCTTCTTGTTCCGGTTAGGGTTATGTTTAGGGTTGTTAGGAAAGAGTGAAGACGCAGAGTCCTGTTGAGTGTGGGGTTGCATAAAGGCTCCCCCAGGGAGTTCAGGTGTACCCAAAGGCTTCCGCTCAGAGCACTTTTTGATGGCAGAAAGTGGCACCGTACGTGTTTTTTCGGGTCTAACTCAGGTTCAGCTTCTTGTTGCGGTTAGGGTTATGTTTAGGGTTGTTAGGAAAGAGTGAAGACGCAGAGTCCTGTTGAGTGTGGGGTTGCGTAAAGGCTCCCCCAGGGAGTTCAGGTGTACCCAAAGGCTTCCGCTGAGAGCACTTTTTGATGGCAGAAAGTGGCACCGTACGTGTTTTTTCGGGTCTAACTCGGGTTCAGCTTCTTGTTGCGGTTAGGGTTATGTTTAGGGTTGTTAGGAAAGAGTGAAGACGCAGAGTCCTGTTGAGTGTGGGGTTGCGTAAAGGCTCCCCCAGGGAGTTCAGGTGTACCCAAAGGCTTCCGCTGAGAGCACTTTTTGATGGCAGAAAGTGGCACCGTACGTGTTTTCTCGGGTCTAACTCGGGTTCAGGTTCTTGTTCCGGTTAGGGTTATGTTTAGGGTTGTTAGGAAAGAGTGAAGACGCAGAGTCCTGTTGAGTGTGGGGTTGCGTAAAGGCTCCCCCAGGGAGTTCAGGTGTACCCAAAGGCTTCCGCTCAGAGCACTTTTTGATGGCAGAAAGTGGCACCGTACGTGTTTTTTCGGGTCTAACTCGGGTTCAGCTTCTTGTTGCGGTTAGGGTTATGTTTAGGGTTGTTAGGAAAGAGTGAAGACGCAGAGTCCTGTTGAGTGTGGGGTTGCGTAAAGGCTCCCCCAGGGAGTTCAGGTGTACCCAAAGGCTTCCGCTGAGAGCACTTTTGGATGGCAGAAAGTGGCACCGTACGTGTTTTTTCGGGTCTAACTCGGGTTGAGCTTCTTGTTGCGGTTAGGGTTATGTTTAGAGTTGTTAGGAAAGAGTGAAGACGCAGAGTCCTGTTGAGTGTGGGGTTGCGTAAAGGCTCCCCCAGGGAGTTCAGGTGTACCCAAAGGCTTCCGCTGAGAGCACTTTTTGATGGCAGAAAGTGGCACCGTACGTGTTTTTTCGGGTCTAACTCGGGTTCAGCTTCTTGTTGCGGTTAGGGTTATGTTTAGGGTTGTTAGGAAAGAGTGAAGACGCAGAGTCCTGTTGAGTGTGGGGTTGCGTAAAGGCTCCCCCAGGGAGTTCAGGTGTACCCAAAGGCTTCCGCTGAGAGCACTTTTTGATGGCAGAAAGTGGCACCGTACGTGTTTTTTCGGGTCTAACTCGGGTTCAGCTTCTTGTTGCGGTTAGGGTTATGTTTAGGGTTGTTAGGAAAGAGTGAAGACGCAGAGTCCTGTTGAGTGTGGGGTTGCGTAAAGGCTCCCCCAGGGAGTTCAGGTGTATCCAAAGGCTTCCACTGAGAGCACTTTTTGATGGCAGAAAGTGGCACCGTACGTGTTTTTTCGGGTCTAACTCGGGTTCAGCTTCTTGTTGCGGTTAGGGTTATGTTTAGGGTTGTTAGGAAAGAGTGAAGACGCAGAGTCCTGTTGAGTGTGGGGTTGCGTAAAGGCTCCCCCAGGGAGTTCAGGTGTACCCAAAGGCTTCCGCTGAGAGCACTTTTTGATGGCAGAAAGTGGCACCGTACGTGTTTTATCGGGTCTAACTCGGGTTCAGCTTCTTGTTCCGGTTAGGCTTATGTTTAGGGTTGTTAGGAAAGAGTGAAGACGCAGAGTCCTGTTGAGTGTGGGGTTGCGTAAAGGCTCCCCCAGGGAGTTCAGGTGTACCCAAAGGCTTCCGCTGAGAGCACTTTTTGATGGCAGAAAGTGGCACCGTACGTGTTTTTTCGGGTCTAACTCGGGTTGAGCTTCTTGTTGCGGTTAGGGTTATGTTTAGAGTTGTTAGGAAAGAGTGAAGACGCAGAGTCCTGTTGAGTGTGGGGTTGCGTAAAGGCTCCCCCAGGGAGTTCAGGTGTACCCAAAGGCTTCCGCTGAGAGCACTTTTTGATGGCAGAAAGTGGCACCGTACGTGTTTTATCGGGTCTAACTCGGGTTCAGCTTCTTGTTCCGGTTAGGCTTATGTTTAGGGTTGTTAGGAAAGAGTGAAGACGCAGAGTCCTGTTGAGTGTGGGGTTGCGTAAAGGCTCCCCCAGGGAGTTCAGGTGTACCCAAAGGCTTCCGCTGAGAGCACTTTTTGATGGCAGAAAGTGGCACCGTACGTGTTTTTTCGGGTCTAACTCGGGTTGAGCTTCTTGTTGCGGTTAGGGTTATGTTTAGAGTTGTTAGGAAAGAGTGAAGACGCAGAGTCCTGTTGAGTGTGGGGTTGCGTAAAGGCTCCCCCAGGGAGTTCAGGTGTACCCAAAGGCTTCCGCTGAGAGCACTTTTTGATGGCAGAAAGTGGCACCGTACGTGTTTTTTCGGGTCTAACTCGGGTTCAGCTTCTTGTTGCGGTTAGGGTTATGTTTAGGGTTGTTAGGAAAGAGTGAAGACGCAGAGTCCTGTTGAGTGTGGGGTTGCGTAAAGGCTCCCCCAGGGAGTTCAGGTGTACCCAAAGGCTTCCACTGAGAGCACTTTTTGATGGCAGAAAGTGGCACCGTACGTGTTTTTTCGGGTCTAACTCGGGTTGAGCTTCTTGTTGCGGTTAGGGTTATGTTTAGGGTTGTTAGGAAAGAGTGAAGACGCAGAGTCCTGTTGAGTGTGGGGTTGCGTAAAGGCTCCCCCAGGGAGTTCAGGTGTACCCAAAGGCTTCCGCTGAGAGCACTTTTTGATGGCAGAAAGTGGCACCGTACGTGTTTTCTCGGGTCTAACTCGGGTTCAGGTTCTTGTTCCGGTTAGGGTTATGTTTAGGGTTGTTAGGAAAGAGTGAAGACGCAGAGTCCTGTTGAGTGTGGGGTTGCGTAAAGGCTCCCCCAGGGAGTTCAGGTGTACCCAAAGGCTTCCGCTGAGAGCACTTTTTGATGGCAGAAAGTGGCACCGTACGTGTTTTCTCGGGTCTAACTCGGGTTCAGGTTCTTGTTGCGGTTAGGGTTATGTTTAGGGTTGTTAGGAAAGAGTGAAGACGCAGAGTCCTGTTGAGTGTGGGGTTGCGTAAAGGCTCCCCCAGGGAGTTCAGGTGTACCCAAAGGCTTCCGCTGAGAGCACTTTTTGATGGCAGAAAGTGGCACCGTACGTGTTTTTTCGGGTCTAACTCGGGTTGAGCTTCTTGTTGCGGTTAGGGTTATGTTTAGAGTTGTTAGGAAAGAGTGAAGACGCAGAGTCCTGTTGAGTGTGGGGTTGCGTAAAGGCTCCCCCAGGGAGTTCAGGTGTACCCAAAGGCTTCCGCTGAGAGCACTTTTTGATGGCAGAAAGTGGCACCGTACGTGTTTTTTCGGGTCTAACTCGGGTTGAGCTTCTTGTTGCGGTTAGGGTTATGTTTAGGGTTGTTAGGAAAGAGTGAAGACGCAGAGTCCTGTTGAGTGTGGGGTTGCGTAAAGGCTCCCCCAGGGAGTTCAGGTGTACCCAAAGGCTTCCGCTGAGAGCACTTTTTGATGGCAGAAAGTGGCACCGTACGTGTTTTTTCGGGTCTAACTCGGGTTCAGCTTCTTGTTGCGGTTAGGGTTATGTTTAGGGTTGTTAGGAAAGAGTGAAGACGCAGAGTCCTGTTGAGTGTGGGGTTGCGTAAAGGCTCCCCCAGGGAGTTCAGGTGTACCCAAAGGCTTCCGCTCAGAGCACTTTTTGATGGCAGAAAGTGGCACCGTACGTGTTTTTTCGGGTCTATCTCGAGTTCAGCTTCTTGTTGCGGTTAGGGTTATGTTTAGGGTTGTTAGGAAAGAGTGAAGACGCAGAGTCCTGTTGAGTGTGGGGTTGCGTAAAGGCTCCCCCAGGGAGTTCAGGTGTACCCAAAGGCTTCCGCTGAGAGCACTTTTTGATGGCAGAAAGTGGCACCGTACGTGTTTTTTCGGGTCTAACTCGGGTTCAGCTTCTTGTTGCGGTTAGGGTTATGTTTAGGGTTGTTAGGAAAGAGTGAAGACGCAGAGTCCTGTTGAGTGTGGGGTTGCGTAAAGGCTCCCCCAGGGAGTTCAGGTGTACCCAAAGGCTTCCGCTGAGAGCACTTTTTGATGGCAGAAAGTGGCACCGTACGTGTTTTTTCGGGTCTAACTCGGGTTCAGCTTCTTGTTCCGGTTAGGCTTATGTTTAGGGTTGTTAGGAAAGAGTGAAGACGCAGAGTCCTGTTGAGTGTGGGGTTGCGTAAAGGCTCCCCCAGGGAGTTCAGGTGTACCCAAAGGCTTCCGCTGAGAGCACTTTTTGATGGCAGAAAGTGGCACCGTACGTGTTTTTTCGGGTCTAACTCGGGTTCAGCTTCTTGTTGCGGTTAGGGTTATGTTTAGGGTTGTTAGGAAAGAGTGAAGACGCAGAGTCCTGTTGAGTGTGGGGTTGCGTAAAGGCTCCCCCAGGGAGTTCAGGTGTACCCAAAGGCTTCCGCTGAGAGCACTTTTTGATGGCAGAAAGTGGCACCGTACGTGTTTTTTCGGGTCTAACTCGGGTTGAGCTTCTTGTTGCGGTTAGGGTTATGTTTAGGGTTGTTAGGAAAGAGTGAAGACGCAGAGTCCTGTTGAGTGTGGGGTTGCGTAAAGGCTCCCCCAGGGAGTTCAGGTGTACCCAAAGGCTTCCGCTGAGAGCACTTTTTGATGGCAGAAAGTGGCACCGTACGTGTTTTTTCGGGTCTAACTCGGGTTGAGCTTCTTGTTGCGGTTAGGGTTATGTTTAGGGTTGTTAGGAAAGAGTGAAGACGCAGAGTCCTGTTGAGTGTGGGGTTGCGTAAAGGCTCCCCCAGGGAGTTCAGGTGTACCCAAAGGCTTCCGCTGAGAGCACTTTTTGATGGCAGAAAGTGGCACCGTACGTGTTTTTTCGGGTCTAACTCGGGTTGAGCTTCTTGTTGCGGTTAGGGTTATGTTTAGGGTTGTTAGGAAAGAGTGAAGACGCAGAGTCCTGTTGAGTGTGGGGTTGCGTAAAGGCTCCCCCAGGGAGTTCAGGTGTACCCAAAGGCTTCCGCTGAGAGCACTTTTTGATGGCAGAAAGTGGCACCGTACGTGTTTTTTCGGGTCTAACTCGGGTTCAGCTTCTTGTTGCGGTTAGGGTTATGTTTAGGGTTGTTAGGAAAGAGTGAAGACGCAGAGTCCTGTTGAGTGTGGGGTTGCGTAAAGGCTCCCCCAGGGAGTTCAGGTGTACCCAAAGGCTTCCGCTGAGAGCACTTTTTGATGGCAGAAAGTGGCACCGTACGTGTTTTCTCGGGTCTAACTCGGGTTCAGCTTCTTGTTCCGGTTAGGCTTATGTTTAGGGTTGTTAGGAAAGAGGGAAGACGCAGAGTCCTGTTGAGTGTGGGGTTGCGTAAAGGCTCCCCCAGGGAGTTCAGGTGTACCCAAAGGCTTCCGCTGAGAGCACTTTTTGATGGCAGAAAGTGGCACCGTACGTGTTTTTTCGGGTCTAACTCGGGTTGAGCTTCTTGTTCCGGTTAGGGTTATGTTTAGGGTTGTTAGGAAAGAGTGAAGACGCAGAGTCCTGTTGAGTGTGGGGTTGCGTAAAGGCTCCCCCAGGGAGTTCAGGTGTACCCAAAGGCTTCCGCTGAGAGCACTTTTTGATGGCAGAAAGTGGCACCGTACGTGTTTTTTCGGGTCTAACTCGGGTTCAGCTTCTTGTTGCGGTTAGGGTTATGTTTAGGGTTGTTAGGAAAGAGTGAAGACGCAGAGTCCTGTTGAGTGTGGGGTTGCGTAAAGGCTCCCCCAGGGAGTTCAGGTGTACCCAAAGGCTTCCGCTGAGAGCACTTTTTGATGGCAGAAAGTGGCACCGTACGTGTTTTTTCGGGTCTAACTCGGGTTCAGCTTCTTGTTCCGGTTAGGGTTATGTTTAGGGTTGTTAGGAAAGAGTGAAGACGCAGAGTCCTGTTGAGTGTGGGGTTGCGTAAAGGCTCCCCCAGGGAGTTCAGGTGTACCCAAAGGCTTCCGCTGAGAGCACTTTTTGATGGCAGAAAGTGGCACCGTACATGTTTTTTCGGGTCTAACTCGGGTTCAGCTTCTTGTTCCGGTTAGGGTTATGTTTAGGGTTGTTAGGAAAGAGTGAAGACGCAGAGTCCTGTTGAGTGTGGGGTTGCGTAAAGACTCCCCCAGGGAGTTCAGGTGTACCCAAAGGCTTCCGCTGAGAGCACTTTTTGATGGCAGAAAGTGGCACCGTACGTGTTTTTTCGGGTCTAACTCGGGTTCAGCTTCTTGTTCCGGTTAGGCTTATGTTTAGGGTTGTTAGGAAAGAGTGAAGACGCAGAGTCCTGTTGAGTGTGGGGTTGCGTAAAGGCTCCCCCAGGGAGTTCAGGTGTACCCAAAGGCTTCCGCTGAGAGCACTTTTTGATGGCAGAAAGTGGCACCGTACGTGTTTTTTCGGGTCTAACTCGGGTTCAGCTTCTTGTTGCGGTTAGGGTTATGTTTAGGGTTGTTAGGAAAGAGTGAAGACGCAGAGTCCTGTTGAGTGTGGGGTTGCGTAAAGGCTCCCCCAGGGAGTTCAGGTGTACCCAAAGGCTTCCGCTGAGAGCACTTTTTGATGGCAGAAAGTGGCACCGTACGTGTTTTTTCGGGTCTAACTCGGGTTCAGCTTCTTGTTCCGGTTAGGGTTATGTTTAGGGTTGTTAGGAAAGAGTGAAGACGCAGAGTCCTGTTGAGTGTGGGGTTGCGTAAAGGCTCCCCCAGGGAGTTCAGGTGTACCCAAAGGCTTCCGCTGAGAGCACTTTTTGATGGCAGAAAGTGGCACCGTACGTGTTTTTTCGGGTCTAACTCGGGTTCAGCTTCTTGTTCCGGTTAGGGTTATGTTTAGGGTTGTTAGGAAAGAGTGAAGACGCAGAGTCCTGTTGAGTGTGGGGTTGCGTAAAGGCTCCCCCAGGGAGTTCAGGTGTACCCAAAGGCTTCCGCTGAGAGCACTTTTTGATGGCAGAAAGTGGCACCGTACGTGTTTTCTCGGGTCTAACTCGGGTTCAGCTTCTTGTTGCGGTTAGGGTTATGTTTAGGGTTGTTAGGAAAGAGTGAAGACGCAGAGTCCTGTTGAGTGTGGGGTTGCGTAAAGGCTCCCAGGGAGTTCAGGTGTACCCAAAGGCTTCCGCTGAGAGCACTTTTTGATGGCAGAAAGTGGCACCGTACGTGTTTTTTCGGGTCTAACTCGGGTTGAGCTTCTTGTTGCGGTTAGGGTTATGTTTAGGGTTGTTAGGAAAGAGTGAAGACGCAGAGTCCTGTTGAGTGTGGGGTTGCGTAAAGGCTCCCCCAGGGAGTTCAGGTGTACCCAAAGGCTTCCGCTGAGAGCACTTTTTGATGGCAGAAAGTGGCACCGTACGTGTTTTTTCGGGTCTAACTCGGGTTCAGCTTCTTGTTCCGGTTAGGGTTATGTTTAGGGTTGTTAGGAAAGAGTGAAGACGCAGAGTCCTGTTGAGTGTGGGGTTGCGTAAAGGCTCCCCCAGGGAGTTCAGGTGTACCCAAAGGCTTCCGCTGAGAGCACTTTTTGATGGCAGAAAGTGGCACCGTACGTGTTTTTTCGGGTCTAACTCGGGTTCAGCTTCTTGTTGCGGTTAGGGTTATGTTTAGGGTTGTTAGGAAAGAGTGAAGACGCAGAGTCCTGTTGAGTGTGGGTTTGCGTAAAGGCTCCCCCAGGGAGTTCAGGTGTACCCAAAGGCTTCCGCTGAGAGCACTTTTTGATGGCAGAAAGTGGCACCGTACGTGTTTTTTCGGGTCTAACTCGGGTTCAGCTTCTTGTTCCGGTTAGGGTTATGTTTAGGGTTGTTAGGAAAGAGTGAAGACGCAGAGTCCTGTTGAGTGTGGGGTTGCGTAAAGGCTCCCCCAGGGAGTTCAGGTGTACCCAAAGGCTTCCGCTGAGAGCACTTTTTGATGGCAGAAAGTGGCACCGTACGTGTTTTTTCGGGTCTAACTCGGGTTCAGCTTCTTGTTCCGGTTAGGCTTATGTTTAGGGTTGTTAGGAAAGAGTGAAGACGCAGAGTCCTGTTGAGTGTGGGGTTGCGTAAAGGCTCCCCCAGGGAGTTCAGGTGTACCCAAAGGCTTCCGCTGAGAGCACTTTTTGATGGCAGAAAGTGGCACCGTACGTGTTTTTTCGGGTCTAACTCGGGTTCAGCTTCTTGTTGCGGTTAGGGTTATGTTTAGGGTTGTTAGGAAAGAGTGAAGACGCAGAGTCCTGTTGAGTGTGGGGTTGCGTAAAGGCTCCCCCAGGGAGTTCAGGTGTACCCAAAGGCTTCCGCTGAGAGCACTTTTTGATGGTAGAAAGTGGCACCGTACGTGTTTTCTCGGGTCTAACTCGGGTTCAGCTTCTTGTTGCGGTTAGGGTTATGTTTAGGGTTGTTAGGAAAGAGTGAAGACGCAGAGTCCTGTTGAGTGTGGGGTTGCGTAAAGGCTCCCCCAGGGAGTTCAGGTGTACCCAAAGGCTTCCGCTCAGAGCACTTTTTGATGGCAGAAAGTGGCACCGTACGTGTTTTTTCGGGTCTAACTCGGGTTGAGCTTCTTGTTGCGGTTAGGCTTATGTTTAGGGTTGTTAGGAAAGAGTGAAGACGCAGAGTCCTGTTGAGTGTGGGGTTGCGTAAAGGCTCCCCCAGGGAGTTCAGGTGTACCCAAAGGCTTCCGCTGAGAGCACTTTTTGATGGCAGAAAGTGGCACCGTACGTGTTTTTTCGGGTCTAACTCGGGTTCAGCTTCTTGTTGCGGTTAGGGTTATGTTTAGGGTTGTTAGGAAAGAGTGAAGACGCAGAGTCCTGTTGAGTGTGCGGTTGCGTAAAGGCTCCCCCAGGGAGTTCAGGTGTTCCCAAAGGCTTCCGCTGAGAGCACTTTTTGATGGCAGAAAGTGGCACCGTACGTGTTTTTTCGGGTCTAACTCGGGTTGAGCTTTTTGTTGCGGTTAGGGTTATGTTTAGGGTTGTTAGGAAAGAGTGAAGACGCAGAGTCCTGTTGAGTGTGGGGTTGCGTAAAGGCTCCCCCAGGGAGTTCAGGTGTACCCAAAGGCTTCCGCTGAGAGCACTTTTTGATGGCAGAAAGTGGCACCGTACGTGTTTTTTCGGGTCTAACTCGGGTTCAGCTTCTTGTTCCGGTTAGGGTTATGTTTAGGGTTGTTAGGAAAGAGTGAAGACGCAGAGTCCTGTTGAGTGTGGGGTTGCGTAAAGGCTCCCCCAGGGAGTTCAGGTGTACCCAAAGGCTTCCGCTGAGAGCACTTTTTGATGGCAGAAAGTGGCACCGTACGTGTTTTTTCGGGTCTAACTCGGGTTCAGCTTCTTGTTGCGGTTAGGGTTATGTTTAGGGTTGTTAGGAAAGAGTGAAGACGCAGAGTCCTGTTGAGTGTGGGGTTGCGTAAAGGCTCCCCCAGGGAGTTCAGGTGTACCCAAAGGCTTCCGCTGAGAGCACTTTTTGATGGCAGAAAGTGGCACCGTACGTGTTTTTTCGGGTCTAACTCGGGTTCAGCTTCTTGTTGCGGTTAGGGTTATGTTTAGGGTTGTTAGGAAAGAGTGAAGACGCAGAGTCCTGTTGAGTGTGGGGTTGCGTAAAGGCTCCCCCAGGGAGTTCAGGTGTACCCAAAGGCTTCCGCTGAGAGCACTTTTTGATGGCAGAAAGTGGCACCGTACGTGTTTTTTCGGGTCTAACTCGGGTTGAGCTTCTTGTTGCGGTTAGGGTTATGTTTAGGGTTGTTAGGAAAGAGTGAAGACGCAGAGTCCTGTTGAGTGTGGGGTTGCGTAAAGGCTCCCCCAGGGAGTTCAGGTGTACCCAAAGGCTTCCGCTGAGAGCACTTTTTGATGGCAGAAAGTGGCACCGTACGTGTTTTTTCGGGTCTAACTCGGGTTCAGCTTCTTGTTGCGGTTAGGGTTATGTTTAGGGTTGTTAGGAAAGAGTGAAGACGCAGAGTCCTGTTGAGTGTGGGGTTGCGTAAAGGCTCCCCCAGGGAGTTCAGGTGTACCCAAAGGCTTTCGCTGAGAGCACTTTTTGATGGCAGAAAGTGGCACCGTACGTGTTTTCTCGGGTCTAACTCGGGTTCAGGTTCTTGTTCCGGTTAGGGTTATGTTTAGGGTTGTTAGGAAAGAGTGAAGACGCAGAGTCCTGTTGAGTGTGGGGTTGCGTAAAGGCTCCCCCAGGGAGTTCAGGTGTACCCAAAGGCTTCCGCTGAGAGCACTTTTTGATGGCAGAAAGTGGCACCGTACGTGTTTTTTCGGGTCTAACTCGGGTTCAGCTTCTTGTTGCGGTTAGGGTTATGTTTAGGGTTGTTAGGAAAGAGTGAAGACGCAGAGTCCTGTTGAGTGTGGGGTTGCGTAAAGGCTCCCCCAGGGAGTTCAGGTGTACCCAAAGGCTTCCGCTGAGAGCACTTTTTGATGGCAGAAAGTGGCACCGTACGTGTTTTCTCGGGCCTAACTCGGGTTCAGCTTCTTGTTGCGGTTAGGGTTATGTTTAGGGTTGTTAGGAAAGAGTGAAGACGCAGAGTCCTGTTGAGTGTGGGGTTGCGTAAAGGCTCCCCCAGGGAGTTCAGGTGTACCCAAAGGCTTCCGCTGAGAGCACTTTTTGATGGCAGAAAGTGGCACCGTACGTGTTTTTTCGGGTCTAACTCGGGTTCAGCTTCTTGTTGCGGTTAGGGTTATGTTTAGGGTTGTTAGGAAAGAGTGAAGACGCAGAGTCCTGTTGAGTGTGGGGTTGCGTAAAGGCTCCCCCAGGGAGTTCAGGTGTACCCAAAGGCTTCCGCTGAGAGCACTTTTTGATGGCAGAAAGTGGCACCGTACGTGTTTTTTCGGGTCTAACTCGGGTTCAGCTTCTTGTTCCGGTTAGGCTTATGTTTAGGGTTGTTAGGAAAGAGTGAAGACGCAGAGTCCTGTTGAGTGTGGGGTTGCGTAAAGGCTCCCCCAGGGAGTTCAGGTGTACCCAAAGGCTTCCGCTGAGAGCACTTTTTGATGGCAGAAAGTGGCACCGTACGTGTTTTCTCAGGTCTAACTCGGGTTCAGCTTCTTGTTGCGGTTAGGGTTATGTTTAGGGTTGTTAGGAAAGAGTGAAGACGCAGAGTCCTGTTGAGTGTGGGGTTGCGTAAAGGCTCCCCCAGGGAGTTCAGGTGTACCCGAAGGCTTCCGCTGAGAGCACTTTTTGATGGCAGAAAGTGGCACCGTACGTGTTTTTTCGGGTCTAACTCGGGTTCAGCTTCTTGTTCCGGTTAGGGTTATGTTTAGGGTTGTTAGGAAAGAGTGAAGACGCAGAGTCCTGTTGAGTGTGGGGTTGCGTAAAGGCTCCCCCAGGGAGTTCAGGTGTACCCAAAGGCTTCCGCTGAGAGCACTTTTTGATGGCAGAAAGTGGCACCGTACGTGTTTTTTCGGGTCTAACTCGGGTTCAGCTTCTTGTTGCGGTTAGGGTTATGTTTAGGGTTGTTAGGAAAGAGTGAAGACGCAGAGTCCTGTTGAGTGTGGGGTTGCGTAAAGGCTCCCCCAGGGAGTTCAGGTGTACCCAAAGGCTTCCGCTGAGAGCACTTTTTGATGGCAGAAAGTGGCACCGTACGTGTTTTTTCGGGTCTAACTCGGGTTCAGCTTCTTGTTGCGGTTAGGGTTATGTTTAGGGTTGTTAGGAAAGAGTGAAGACGCAGAGTCCTGTTGAGTGTGGGGTTGCGTAAAGGCTCCCCCAGGGAGTTCAGGTGTACCCAAAGGCTTCCGCTGAGAGCACTTTTTGATGGCAGAAAGTGGCACCGTACGTGTTTTTTCGGGTCTAACTCGGGTTCAGCTTCTTGTTGCGGTTAGGGTTATGTTTAGGGTTGTTAGGAAAGAGTGAAGACGCAGAGTCCTGTTGAGTGTGGGGTTGCGTAAAGGCTCCCCCAGGGAGTTCAGGTGTACCCAAAGGCTTCCGCTGAGAGCACTTTTTGATGGCAGAAAGTGGCACCGTACGTGTTTTCTCGGGTCTAACTCGGGTTCAGCTTCTTGTTGCGGTTAGGGTTATGTTTAGGGTTGTTAGGAAAGAGTGAAGACGCAGAGTCCTGTTGAGTGTGGGGTTGCGTAAAGGCTCCCCCAGGGAGTTCAGGTGTACCCAAAGGCTTCCGCTGAGAGCACTTTTTGATGGCAGAAAGTGGCACCGTACGTGTTTTTTCGGGTCTAACTCGGGTTGAGCTTCTTGTTCCGGTTAGGCTTATGTTTAGGGTTGTTAGGAAAGAGTGAAGACGCAGAGTCCTGTTGAGTGTGGGGTTGCGTAAAGGCTCCCCCAGGGAGTTCAGGTGTACCCAAAGGCTTCCTCTGAGAGCACTTTTTGATGGCAGAAAGTGGCACCGTACGTGTTTTTTCGGGTCTAACTCGGGTTCAGCTTCTTGTTCCGGTTAGGGTTATGTTTAGGGTTGTTAGGAAAGAGTGAAGACGCAGAGTCCTGTTGAGTGTGCGGTTGCGTAAAGGCTCCCCCAGGGAGTTCAGGTGTTCCCAAAGGCTTCCGCTGAGAGCACTTTTTGATGGCAGAAAGTGGCACCGTACGTGTTTTTTCGGGTCTAACTCGGGTTGAGCTTCTTGTTGCGGTTAGGGTTATGTTTAGGGTTGTTAGGAAAGAGTGAAGACGCAGAGTCCTGTTGAGTGTGGGGTTGCGTAAAGGCTCCCCCAGGGAGTTCAGGTGTACCCAAAGGCTTCCGCTGAGAGCACTTTTTGATGGCAGAAAGTGGCACCGTACGTGTTTTTTCGGGTCTAACTCGGGTTCAGCTTCTTGTTGCGGTTAGGGTTATGTTTAGGGTTGTTAGGAAAGAGTGAAGACGCAGAGTCCTGTTGAGTGTGGGGTTGCGTAAAGGCTCCCCCAGGGAGTTCAGGTGTACCCAAAGGCTTCCGCTGAGAGCACTTTTTGATGGCAGAAAGTGGCACCGTACGTGTTTTTTCGGGTCTAACTCGGGTTGAGCTTCTTGTTGCGGTTAGGGTTATGTTTAGGGTTGTTAGGAAAGAGTGAAGACGCAGAGTCCTGTTGAGTGTGGGGTTGCGTAAAGGCTCCCCCAGGGAGTTCAGGTGTACCCAAAGGCTTCCGCTGAGAGCACTTTTTGATGGCAGAAAGTGGCACCGTACGTGTTTTTTCGGGTCTAACTCGGGTTGAGCTTCTTGTTGCGGTTAGGGTTATGTTTAGGGTTGTTAGGAAAGAGTGAAGACGCAGAGTCCTGTTGAGTGTGGGGTTGCGTAAAGGCTCCCCCAGGGAGTTCAGGTGTACCCAAAGGCTTCCGCTGAGAGCACTTTTTGATGGCAGAAAGTGGCACCGTACGTGTTTTTTCGGGTCTAACTCGGGTTCAACTTCTTGTTGCGGTTAGGGTTATGTTTAGGGTTGTTAGGAAAGAGTGAAGACGCAGAGTCCTGTTGAGTGTGGGGTTGCGTAAAGGCTCCCCCAGGGAGTTCAGGTGTACCCAAAGGCTTCCGCTGAGAGCACTTTTTGATGGCAGAAAGTGGCACCGTACGTGTTTTTTCGGGTCTAACTCGGGTTCAGCTTCTTGTTGCGGTTAGGGTTATGTTTAGGGTTGTTAGGAAAGAGTGAAGACGCAGAGTCCTGTTGAGTGTGGGGTTGCGTAAAGGCTCCCCCAGGGAGTTCAGGTGTACCCAAAGGCTTCCGCTGAGAGCACTTTTTGATGGCAGAAAGTGGCACCGTACGTGTTTTTTCGGGTCTAACTCGGGTTGAGCTTCTTGTTCCAGTTAGGCTTATGTTTAGGGTTGTTAGGAAAGAGTGAAGACGCAGAGTCCTGTTGAGTGTGGGGTTGCGTAAAGGCTCCCCCAGGGAGTTCAGGTGTACCCAAAGGCTTCCGCTGAGAGCACTTTTTGATGGCAGAAAGTGGCACCGTACGTGTTTTTTCGGGTCTAACTCGGGTTGAGCTTCTTGTTGCGGTTAGGGTTATGTTTAGGGTTGTTAGGAAAGAGTGAAGACACAGAGTCCTGTTGAGTGTGGGGTTGCGTAAAGGCTCCCCCAGGGAGTTCAGGTGTACCCAAAGGCTTCCGCTGAGAGCACTTTTTGATGGCAGAAAGTGGCACCGTACGTGTTTTTTCGGGTCTAACTCGGGTTCAGCTTCTTGTTGCGGTTAGGGTTATGTTTAGGGTTGTTAGGAAAGAGTGAAGACGCAGAGTCCTGTTGAGTGTGGGGTTGCGTAAAGGCTCCCCCAGGGAGTTCAGGTGTACCCAAAGGCTTCCGCTGAGAGCACTTTTTGATGGCAGAAAGTGGCACCGTACGTGTTTTTTCGGGCCTAACTCGGGTTCAGCTTCTTGTTGCGGTTAGGGTTATGTTTAGGGTTGTTAGGAAAGAGTGAAGACGCAGAGTCCTGTTGAATGTGGGGTTGCGTAAAGGCTCCCCCAGGGAGTTCAGGTGTACCCAAAGGCTTTTGCTGAGAGCACTTTTGGATGGCAGAAAGTGGCACCGTACGTGTTTTTTCGGGTCTAACTCGGGTTGAGCTTCTTGTTCCGGTTAGGCTTATGTTTAGGATTGTTAGGAAAGAGTGAAGACGCAGAGTCCTGTTGAGTGTGGGGTTGCGTAAAGGCTCCCCCAGGGAGTTCAGGTGTACCCAAAGGCTTCCGCTGAGAGCACTTTTTGATGGCAGAAAGTGGCACCGTACGTGTTTTTTCGGGTCTAACTCGGGTTCAGCTTCTTGTTGCGGTTAGGCTTATGTTTAGGGTTGTTAGGAAAGAGTGAAGACGCAGAGTCCTGTTGAGTGTGGGGTTGCGTAAAGGCTCCCCCAGGGAGTTCAGGTGTACCCAAAGGCTTCCGCTGAGAGCACTTTTTGATGGCAGAAAGTGGCACCGTACGTGTTTTTTCGGGTCTAACTCGGGTTGAGCTTCTTGTTGCGGTTAGGGTTATGTTTAGGGTTGTTAGGAAAGAGTGAAGACGCAGAGTCCTGTTGAGTGTGGGGTTGCGTAAAGGCTCCCCCAGGGAGTTCAGGTGTACCCAAAGGCTTCCGCTGAGAGCACTTTTTGATGGCAGAAAGTGGCACCGTACGTGTTTTTTCGGGTCTAACTCGGGTTCAGCTTCTTGTTGCGGTTAGGCTTATGTTTAGGGTTGTTAGGAAAGAGTGAAGACGCAGAGTCCTGTTGAGTGTGGGGTTGCGTAAAGGCTCCCCCAGGGAGTTCAGGTGTACCCAAAGGCTTCCGCTGAGAGCACTTTTTGATGGCAGAAAGTGGCACCGTACGTGTTTTTTCGGGTCTAACTCGGGTTCAGCTTCTTGTTGCGGTTAGGCTTATGTTTAGGGTTGTTAGGAAAGAGTGAAGACGCAGAGTCCTGTTGAGTGTGGGGTTGCGTAAAGGCTCCCCCAGGGAGTTCAGGTGTACCCAAAGGCTTCCGCTGAGAGCACTTTTGGATGGCAGAAAGTGGCACCGTACGTGTTTTTTCGGGTCTAACTCGGGTTGAGCTTCTTGGTCCGGTTAGGGTTATGTTTAGGGTTGTTAGGAAAGAGTGAAGACGCAGAGTCCTGTTGAGTGTGGGGTTGCGTAAAGGCTCCCCCAGGGAGTTCAGGTGTACCCAAAGGCTTCCGCTGAGAGCACTTTTTGATGGCAGAAAGTGGCACCGTACGTGTTTTTTCGGGTCTAACTCGGGTTCAGCTTCTTGTTGCGGTTAGGCTTATGTTTAGGGTTGTTAGGAAAGAGTGAAGACGCAGAGTCCTGTTGAGTGTGGGGTTGCGTAAAGGCTCCCCCAGGGAGTTCAGGTGTACCCAAAGGCTTCCGCTGAGAGCACTTTTTGATGGCAGAAAGTGGCACCGTACGTGTTTTTTCGGGTCTAACTCGGGTTGAGCTTCTTGTTCCGGTTAGGCTTATGTTTAGGGTTGTTAGGAAAGAGTGAAGACGCAGAGTCCTGTTGAGTGTGGGGTTGCGTAAAGGCTCCCCCAGGGAGTTCAGGTGTACCCAAAGGCTTCCGCTGAGAGCACTTTTGGATGGCAGAAAGTGGCACCGTACGTGTTTTTTCGGGTCTAACTCGGGTTCAGCTTCTTGTTGCGGTTAGGGTTATGTTTAGGGTTGTTAGGAAAGAGTGAAGACGCAGAGTCCTGTTGAGTGTGCGGTTGCGTAAAGGCTCCCCCAGGGAGTTCAGGTGTACCCAAAGGCTTCCGCTGAGAGCACTTTTTGATGGCAGAAAGTGGCACCGTACGTGTTTTTTCGGGTCTAACTCGGGTTCAGCTTCTTGTTGCGGTTAGGGTTATGTTTAGGGTTGTTAGGAAAGAGTGAAGACGCAGAGTCCTGTTGAGTGTGGGGTTGCGTAAAGGCTCCCCCAGGGAGTTCAGGTGTACCCAAAGGCTTCCGCTGAGAGCACTTTTTGATGGCAGAAAGTGGCACCGTACGTGTTTTTTCGGGTCTAACTCGGGTTGAGCTTCTTGTTGCGGTTAGGGTTATGTTTAGGGTTGTTAGGAAAGAGTGAAGACGCAGAGTCCTGTTGAGTGTGGGGTTGCGTAAAGGCTCCCCCAGGGAGTTCAGGTGTACCCAAAGGCTTCCGCTGAGAGCACTTTTTGATGGCAGAAAGTGGCACCGTACGTGTTTTTTCGGGTCTAACTCGGGTTGAGCTTCTTGTTCCGGTTAGGGTTATGTTTAGGGTTGTTAGGAAAGAGTGAAGACGCAGAGTCCTGTTGAGTGTGGGGTTGCGTAAAGGCTCCCCCAGGGAGTTCAGGTGTACCCAAAGGCTTCCGCTGAGAGCACTTTTTGATGGCAGAAAGTGGCACCGTACGTGTTTTTTCGGGTCTAACTCGGGTTGAGCTTCTTGTTGCGGTTAGGGTTATGTTTAGGGTTGTTAGGAAAGAGTGAAGACGCAGAGTCCTGTTGAGTGTGGGGTTGCGTAAAGGCTCCCCCAGGGAGTTCAGGTGTACCCAAAGGCTTCCGCTCAGAGCACTTTTTGATGGCAGAAAGTGGCACCGTACGTGTTTTTTCGGGTCTAACTCGGGTTCAGCTTCTTGTTGCGGTTAGGGTTATGTTTAGGGTTGTTAGGAAAGAGTGAAGACGCAGAGTCCTGTTGAGTGTGGGGTTGCGTAAAGGCTCCCCCAGGGAGTTCAGGTGTACCCAAAGGCTTTCGCTGAGAGCACTTTTTGATGGCAGAAAGTGGCACCGTACGTGTTTTTTCGGGTCTAACTCGGGTTCAGCTTCTTGTTGCGGTTAGGGTTATGTTTAGGGTTGTTAGGAAAGAGTGAAGACGCAGAGTCCTGTTGAGTGTGGGGTTGCGTAAAGGCTCCCCCAGGGAGTTCAGGTGTACCCAAAGGCTTCCGCTGAGAGCACTTTTTGATGGCAGAAAGTGGCACCGTACGTGTTTTTTCGGGTCTAACTCGGGTTCAGCTTCTTGTTGCGGTTAGGGTTATGTTTAGGGTTGTTAGGAAAGAGTGAAGACGCAGAGTCCTGTTGAGTGTGGGGTTGCGTAAAGGCTCCCCCAGGGAGTTCAGGTGTACCCAAAGGCTTCCGCTGAGAGCACTTTTTGATGGCAGAAAGTGGCACCGTACGTGTTTTTTCGGGTCTAACTCGGGTTCAGCTTCTTGTTCCGGTTAGGCTTATGTTTAGGGTTGTTAGGAAAGAGTGAAGACGCAGAGTCCTGTTGAGTGTGGGGTTGCGTAAAGGCTCCCCCAGGGAGTTCAGGTGTACCCAAAGGCTTCCGCTGAGAGCACTTTTGGATGGCAGAAAGTGGCACCGTACGTGTTTTCTCAGGTCTAACTCGGGTTCAGCTTCTTGTTGCGGTTAGGGTTATGTTTAGGGTTGTTAGGAAAGAGTGAAGACGCAGAGTCCTGTTGAGTGTGGGGTTGCGTAAAGGCTCCCCCAGGGAGTTCAGGTGTACCCGAAGGCTTCCGCTGAGAGCACTTTTTGATGGCAGAAAGTGGCACCGTACGTGTTTTTTCGGGTCTAACTCGGGTTCAGCTTCTTGTTCCGGTTAGGGTTATGTTTAGGGTTGTTAGGAAAGAGTGAAGACGCAGAGTCCTGTTGAGTGTGGGGTTGCGTAAAGGCTCCCCCAGGGAGTTCAGGTGTACCCAAAGGCTTCCGCTGAGAGCACTTTTTGATGGCAGAAAGTGGCACCGTACGTGTTTTTCCGGGTCTAACTCGGGTTCAGCTTCTTGTTGCGGTTAGGGTTATGTTTAGGGTTGTTAGGAAAGAGTGAAGACGCAGAGTCCTGTTGAGTGTGGGGTTGCGTAAAGGCTCCCCCAGGGAGTTCAGGTGTACCCAAAGGCTTCCGCTGAGAGCACTTTTTGATGGCAGAAAGTGGCACCGTACGTGTTTTTTCGGGTCTAACTCGGGTTCAGCTTCTTGTTGCGGTTAGGGTTATGTTTAGGGTTGTTAGGAAAGAGTGAAGACGCAGAGTCCTGTTGAGTGTGGGGTTGCGTAAAGGCTCCCCCAGGGAGTTCAGGTGTACCCAAAGGCTTCCGCTGAGAGCACTTTTTGATGGCAGAAAGTGGCACCGTACGTGTTTTCTCGGGTCTAACTCGGGTTCAGCTTCTTGTTGCGGTTAGGGTTATGTTTAGGGTTGTTAGGAAAGAGTGAAGACGCAGAGTCCTGTTGAGTGTGGGGTTGCATAAAGGCTCCCCCAGGGAGTTCAGGTGTACCCAAAGGCTTCCGCTCAGAGCACTTTTTGATGGCAGAAAGTGGCACCGTACGTGTTTTTTCGGGTCTAACTCGGGTTGAGCTTCTTGTTCCGGTTAGGCTTATGTTTAGGGTTGTTAGGAAAGAGTGAAGACGCAGAGTCCTGTTGAGTGTGGGGTTGCGTAAAGGCTCCCCCAGGGAGTTCAGGTGTACCCAAAGGCTTCCTCTGAGAGCACTTTTTGATGGCAGAAAGTGGCACCGTACGTGTTTTTTCGGGTCTAACTCGGGTTCAGCTTCTTGTTGCGGTTAGGGTTATGTTTAGGGTTGTTAGGAAAGAGTGAAGACGCAGAGTCCTGTTGAGTGTGCGGTTGCGTAAAGGCTCCCCCAGGGAGTTCAGGTGTTCCCAAAGGCTTCCGCTGAGAGCACTTTTTGATGGCAGAAAGTGGCACCGTACGTGTTTTTTCGGGTCTAACTCGGGTTGAGCTTCTTGTTGCGGTTAGGGTTATGTTTAGGGTTGTTAGGAAAGAGTGAAGACGCAGAGTCCTGTTGAGTGTGGGGTTGCGTAAAGGCTCCCCCAGGGAGTTCAGGTGTACCCAAAGGCTTCCGCTGAGAGCACTTTTTGATGGCAGAAAGTGGCACCGTACGTGTTTTTTCGGGTCTAACTCGGGTTCAGCTTCTTGTTGCGGTTAGGGTTATGTTTAGGGTTGTTAGGAAAGAGTGAAGACGCAGAGTCCTGTTGAGTGCGGGGTTGCGTAAAGGCTCCCCCAGGGAGTTCAGGTGTACCCAAAGGCTTCCGCTGAGAGCACTTTTTGATGGCAGAAAGTGGCACCGTACGTGTTTTTTCGGGTCTAACTCGGGTTGAGCTTCTTGTTGCGGTTAGGG